>NC_090795.1:9625000-9925000 GCF_040054535.1 Antennarius striatus | reverse complement strand
CAGAGTGTCCCACACCCGGAGTGTCCCCCGCCTCTCACCTGCATGTCTGCTGGGATAGGCTTCAGCAACCCCCGTGAACCACAAAAGCGGAAGGAGCAAAAAATATGAATGAATGAAAATAAATGGGTGATTCAGCTGGGCTGTGAGTGTGACACTTGTTTCAAACCTTATACTGATGTTTTTGATGATTAATTAATTAGATAAGCAAATACTTTTCTAATTGACGGAAAATGATAGTTATATTCTTTAAAATGTTAAGTAATTATTTTCAGCTGTTTAAAATATCAAGCAAGTACTGAATTGTACATGAATTTTAGTGTATTTTTTGCATTTGTAAATTTAAAGCAAACGCCAATGAAAACAACTGTTCGAAACGCTGTCTTTTAAGCCTCTTTTGGCATTATCATTGTTATGATTGTAAAAATCAATTTGATTAGACAGGATTAAACTAAATTAGATTCAAATTTATTATCAATGCACAGCACAGTGGCTGTACCACCACATGATGTTTAGCATCAAACCAGAGTGCAAATAAACATTAAAATGCATTCTAATTATAAAGGTAAAAAGGATATTATATTATAGTATTTATGTGTATTACAGTATTATATGTGATGTAATGTACAGAAATATTGCATCGCTATAAGGGAATTTGACGTGGAACACACACACACACACACACACACACACACACACACACACACACATGTATTAACTTCACTGTCCCTACACTTTTGTCCATATGAGGTTCAAATAATCTCCACATTCATTAACTTGCAGTATTTCATTATACATTTGCTTTTAGAGGTGTGGGTCAAGAGTGGGGGTGGTTTGTTGAAGCTCGCCAAGCGGCCAGAGCGAGCCTGTGGAGGGAGGTTTGTGGAAATGGTAATCATTTGTCGTATTGATCTTACTCTAGCCAGGGCAGCTGGCACGCACAAACTCACCCGCACACATATACACATGCACTCGCAAACACTAACTTACTCACAGACGCACAGTTACGTGGCAGGAATAGACCCCTTCATATTGATCCCCTTCACATTTCTTTAGCTCAGATGCCATGCACACTCACACATAGCAAACACACGCACTAAACACTTAAGAGAAACATTCCTTCAGATCTAGATTTTAAAGAAACTTGAAATTAATATGGGATGTTTTTTAATTTGTTTTTTAATTACAACACATTTGGAGGAGTTTCAGAAAATGCACACATTGTCGTGTCCTTTATATCGACTCTGTTTTATTAATTAGGTTTCCTGTACTATGGCAGTAAGTTCACTTATATTGTGTATGTGTGCAGGTCAATGGCTGTGAGGCTAGAGACGGAGGCGGCGGAGCTCAGGAGGAATCTCCAGCAGGCTGTCGATCACAAACTCAAGGCAGAGCAGGAGAAACGGGATGCACAGGATCAGGTAAATAAATACACACCAGAGCTGTGCGGAACAGCCTCAGCAAATAATATATGTGTGTTTGTTTAAATTGCCTTCGAGCACAGTGCAGGCGGGTTGCTTGTCATCTGAATTGTCGATATACTGTTGTAGATGGACCAGATTAACCACTTGATATTACTTAAATGTAATTATCGAATTTGTCTGTGAGTCAGAGTGAGATGAGAAGAGAACACCATATTTTTTATACTTAAAAGTGGGTTAAAGAAGTATTTCAGCTGGACTAGTGAATACGAATACACATATATTAAGCTTACTCCTCTCCTCTCCTCTCCTCTCCTCTCCTCTCCTCTCCTCTCCTCTCCTCTCCTCTCCTCTCCTCTCCTCTCCTCTCCTCTCCTCTCCTCTCCTCTCCTCTCCTCTCCTCTCCTCTCCTCTCCTCTCCTCTTCTATCCTCTTCTATCCTCTCTTCCCCTCCCCTCCCCATCCCCTCCCTTATATCTACATGCACCCTCCTTACCTTTTTGATGATTAGTGGCATATATCCGGTGCTAGAGCCTGGATTATCTTGTCCAAGACAGGGAGGGATGTATGCAGGACCTAAACCTGGAAAGGTGATTTGGAACGTTAATTCCTGGGTGTAATATTCCCTGATATTCCCTAATGTTCTGCCTGTGAGCTGGGGGTGGGGGTGTCTCAGGAGAGAGTGGTTGTCAAAGCTGAGCCTCCGCTGTACAAAGGCAGAATGGATAATTAAGGGTAAAGCCAGGACAGGGAAGTGATGTTCGCTTAGATTCAACAAACTTTGAATTCTGTGTAAAGCTGCTGAGCACAGTGGCAGTTTTTCCGATCCTGTTTTTGCATTTTGTCCCAATTCTTGAAGTTGCTCATTTCCTTCTCTCTTATCTACTGTTTTGTTTGTTTCTCTTTTTCTCATTCCTTATTTAAAAAGTTTTTGCCCACCTCCCTATCTCTCTATTTTGTCCTCTTTCCCTCACCTTTCTCTTTTATTCACACTGTCCTTGTGAATAATGCAGCTTAGATAGCATGGCTCTCCTTTTTTCTTGACAGAAAAGATTGCTCAGGGCCAGTGAGAAGCTGAATCAAACCAGCTGATTGGTCAGTCAGTTGTTTTACCAGTACTCACTGAGGGTTCTCTATGTTTCTCATTTGTTGAACTTTTTTTTAAATGTATTTTTGTTGTGGTTTTTGTTTTACAACTTCTGAACAAACATAGCATGGGTTGTGATATAGCATGGGCCTGACGTTCTCAGTGATGCATACTTTATTTCAGTTGTATACAAACAGTCCTTTCCTGTCCTAACTTATGATATTATAACTTACGAACATTCGGAGGTACAAAAAAAAGCGTGCCACCGTATCTGACTAATACACTGCAGTTCTTCTTTATGCCACAACCTCCACAGAGCAGCACTACTGTGTTCGCGATTCCTTAACACTTGTCTCCCCTCTTGTTCTTGTCTGTTGTCTATGTGAGCATCTCAGAGTATCAGGTTTTGCTCCTTTGATAATTGACTGTTTATTGTGGATGATAAAGCAAAGACTAGTTTGTTTGGGGTTTTTTAAATTTTGTATACGATAGCATACCGAAGGGTAATTAAGGCCACACTCTAGTTTCAGACAAACACATGCATATATACTGTATGTTAGTATGTACAGGCTCCTGTAACAAACACAAACACACAGAGGGGGGAGCCTGTATGAATGCAGGGTTAGATAGAGTGGCGGGTAGCTCCTACATGGTGTGCCCCAAATGAGCAACTTCTAAAGGGGGACGCAACTTGCTCAAGGCTGCTTCGGCAGTGCTCGGGAGGTGAGCTGACACCTTCCACTGTCAGCTCACACTCCAGGCAGCTGGGCAGGAGCGAGAATTGAACTGCAGATCTTGGAGCAATGGACGATCTGCTCTACCACTTTACCGATGAGCCACTGCCACCGCAAACCTACTGCTGCCCCAAGTGAAGATAGTGGTAGTGATGAACATCTCTCTGACCACACGACTGCCTCTTAGTAACAATAATATTCTATATTTGTGACAGACGTGAAGTGGAATAAAATGAGGGGGGTTTTTTTGATGATGATGTAATCTCCCATATGGTCTAGCAGTTAAGATTCCTGGTTTCCGCCCAGTCACCCACTGCTCCAAGTGATTTATTACACTTGCTACTGTTTTACTTTGTTTATTTTTCTGACTATTTTTCTTTCTCTATCAATGGTTTTACATTTTAGATTCTGATCTCTCGTTCACACTTACGCTTATAAGAACTCCAATGCCACAATTTCCCTCTAGAATCAATAAAGTATTTCTCATTCTGATTCTGATTACATTTCCCCTTTGCATTCATATTGTCCTCCATCATCTCAGCAACAGATGAGCTTTTCAATGACTTTGACTCCAAACATTGTTTAAACACCATTGTGATGGCCACTCTGACTGTGACTCCTTCATTAGGTCCCAATCTCTGTTATTGACCAGCCGAAGATGAATTATCCGCTGGTGAAAAAAAACAGAGGCTTTGAAATGGTAAATGGTACACTACAGTGGCCTATAGAGGAAATCTATATTACAAATTGCCTCTGTGTACGGTAGCTGAACCTCAGATATCTCTGTCTTTCTCTGTGTGTATGTCTCTGTATGCAAACCTTGTGTGTATTAAATGCAGTCTTGATGGAGTTCTCTGGATCTGTTTAGTGAAATTTTGTCCTACAGTATGAACATTTTTTTGCAATTTAGAGGTCAGTCAATGTTTTATTTGCATATATGCCACTACACACATGTGCAAATCCACACACACACGGACAAACACACACACACTTTACTTGATCCCATCCCACTGCATGAGTCCGGTTGAAATACAGACCACAAAAACATGTGACATATTTTTTTGACTGATCATATCATCCCTCTCGTGCTATCTCAATCCCACAGACAGAATCACAGTCATTAGTGTGTTTACCTCAGCTTGTTTCAAACAAGGAGTAAATCATTTAAAACAGTTTTAATGAGAATATGCAGAGAAGTTTTCAGAAAGCAGAAGTCCATAAGCATGTTTTTATTCACTTAAACTTTTCCCTGTGATCCAATATCTTTAAAGCTAATGATGTCACTCTATAGAACTACATTTAGACAGTTTAATCCGTCTGAGTCAGCGGGGGGACCTGCCTGGTGTTCAGAGACACATGACTGGACTCTGCTTAGAACCCCTTCCACTAAAAGTAGAAAGACATTCTGTCTCTGCTGTATTTGGACACAGAGGTGTACAAAGCAAAACTTTCAGTAGTTCCCTCACTACTCTAACACTGATCAATAGTAATTTATCTACATAATGTTTGTTTTGTAGATATTTTTTGGTAAAATACATAGATTTTAAATGGAACTGTGCGGGCAAAGTTTGAAAGCAATTAGCTTGCACTATTTTCATTTGTAGAGAGAGCTCATCCCTGGAACGGCTGCACGTTCATTGATCTCACTCATTATACGTACCTGATGGAAGCCCTCAGTCTGGCCTAATTATCTGAGAATGACCCACACTAGAGCCCCATTTTAACATGTGCACAAACACACAGGTTTAATGATAGAGAAATGAGCATAGAAAAATGAAGCCCATTTGTTAGGCTAATGAATGAAGAGATGTGGCCCAATTGTCTGACTGTTTAACCATGGAATGGACTTTTGTAGTGTTTGTGTGTCCTTGTGTCCCTTCGTCCTCAAACACAGCTCATTAAACTACAGTCCTCTTAAATATTTGAGAGCATGCAGTCAAACCAAGGACTTTTTTTGTCTCCTTAACTTGTAGATGAATCAGTTACTGTATGCAAAGGTTCGTGGGAGGGCCATATGAAGCATAATAAATTCAATACAGAGCATAAGTTATTTTTGTTTTCAGCTCATACCTAATTCGAGTTAATTTAATAGACTTAATTCTTTCAAAAATGCTTCATCAAAGTTCATATGGTTCATTTTCATAAACTTGTGTTTCTATGGTCTTGGCCAAGGTTATAACAATGAATGGAAATTAGTCTTTACAAATTACACCTGCCACTCATTTAACCGTGTTTCATTATTGAGAGAAAGTTGGAATACTATCATTATAATTATTCAAGGCTAACCTTAAATCATTTCACCTTAGCTGCATGTTTCACTTCACTGAAACCCCCTTACACATTCAAAACAGCTGGGTAATATCATGTTCACCATCTCAGATTAAAGCCTGGTTTAGTCAAATAAAAAAATAAATATTCCTTTTCTATTTAATGATTTAACTCTGAAGCAAAACTTTTTCAGCATACTTTTTCTGAAACTTTTTTGTAAATATCACATTCCCTATCTCGTAAATGCTTCTGTCATCCATGTAACATTAAAACTCCTGTGAATAACGTGAAGTAAGGACCCATCAAAAGACCCCAAAGAACCTCAAAAATCTGAAAAAGTTAGCTAAAACAAGTACACATAAAGCATGTCCTGAAATAAAGTGCGATGTAAAGTAAACAATTTGCATCCAAAACTTTATGCTGGTTTCCTCTTTGCCCCACACCATCTCCTCTCATGCCTCACTTTATGGTCTATCTCACTCGCAACTGCTCAGTACATGGTGAGAAGAAGAAAAAAAGCACATAATTAGCAGACCTTTATCTGGTTGGAATGTGTGGAATGTGGTTGAGAAAACATTGAGAAACTACCCAAACTACCAAGGCTGGTAATATAGCTGTGATGGTAATGTAGCTGGGCTCATGCAGGCTAGATGCAAGACAGGGGACTTCAATAATGGCAGCCACTGATAAACAACCCAGCAGCATGCATAGGAGATACTGAGATGAAAGGACTTGGGGAGAGGAGTCAAGCTATGCAACTGCAGATGATGGTAATTAAAGAAGCCATCATCAGCATCATTAATATGCTAGCTCTGCCGTGGCCTACTGAGTAGTCTAATGGAGAGCATGTCATCATGGCCACCATTAGAGCAAGTGGGACACACAAACACATGCACACACTGTCTTAATATTGGGTCAGGCCATGATTACCACCATTAAGCTTAAAGTGAGAAGACCACCTTAGGAAACTCATTCACTCATGGTTTCATACAATCTCACACACATGTGTGCACACACCAACACACACACATGCCTGTAGATCTTTAATTCAGACACTCTGAGTGATAAGTATGCATATTTAAGTAATGTCAGGCCTGTTGGGTCTTGTAATTAGACAGAATGGATGAATGTTTTATAAAAACGTGTTTAACAATAAATGTGTTCATTAATTTGATGAGAGGATGTGCTCTGATGAGCTTAGTGGAACAGAGTAATGGCTCATATTCAGCCCTAATGGTTTGATGGTGATGGTAGCAACAACCAGGATATTCGTTTCTGAGTTTTCCTTCATTTGCATGTTCCCATCTTTGCCCAGGAAAAGTTAACTTTGAATCATTTTTATCCTACAACCTTGGTTGGTTTGATCTATTTTTAGTGATAATGTGCATTTTGTCCTGTATAACCAGTGTAACATCAACCCACAGCTGTAAGTAGAATGGAAAAATGGGAAATTCATTAACTGATTAGCTCACCACAATTTGGATTTCATTTAGCATTTTTTTGTCTTCTTCTTGTCCTTTCGGCTTTTTCCTTCAGGGGTCACCAAAGCAAATCAGTTGCCTCCATCTAACCCTGTCTTCTGCGTCCTCTTCTCTCACACCAACTACCTTCACATCCTCTTTCACTACATCCATGAACCTCCTCTTTGGTCTTCCTCTAGGCCTCCTGCCTGGCAGTTCAAAACTCAGCATCCTTCTACCAATATATTCAGTATCCCACCTCTGGACATGTGCAAACCATCTCAGTCTGGCCTCTCTGACTTTATCTCCAAAACCTCTAACATGTGCTGTCCCTCTGATGTACTCATTCCTGATCCTATCCTTCCTGGTCACTCCCAAAGAGAACCTCAGCATCTTCATCTCTGCTACCTCCAGCTCCATCTCCTGTCTTTTCCTCAGTGACACTGTCTCTAGACCGAACAACATCACCTGTCTCACCACAGTTTTGTACACCTTTCCTTTCATTTTAGCTGAAACTCTTCTATCACACATCACACCTGACACTTTTCTCCACCCATTCTATCCTGCCTGTACACGCTTTTTCACATCTTTTCCACACTCTCCATTGCTCTGGACCAGTGGTTCTTAACCTTGTTGGAGGTACCGAACCCTGCCGGTTTCATATGTTCACTCATCGAACCCTTCTTCAGTAATTTTTTTTTTTAATTTAAGCTATATTTGTCCGACCACTTTCTTTTTTTGCTCAATATAGTTACTATGAATTAAAATATTAAGAAAGCAATCAGATGACGTACCATCATGACAGGCATAAATCGACTACTGAGTGCGCAAAATCCCATGTAGCACAGGTAGGCTAATCGATGTAGCGTCACGTGATCACCTGCAGTCAGTGATGGCTAAGGGGGGCGTGTCATCACTAATTGACACGATGTGTCAAACGTACACAGTGATTTGTGTATGTTAGACAAAAACACCCGACACATTGTATTGGGTGTTTTGTCTTGACCTCCGTCTCCGCTGGACCTCTGAGACCAACTCACCAAACCCCTAGGGCTTGATCGAACCCAGGTTAAGAACCACTGCTCTGGACTGTTGACCGTAAGTACTTAAAATCTTCCACCTTCTTGATCTCTTCTCCCTGTAACCTCACTCTTCCACTTCGGTCTCTCTCATTCACACACATGTACTCTGTCGTACTGTGGGTAACCTTCATTCCTCTCCTTTCCAGGAAAAACCTTCACCTCTCTAGCTTGTTCTCCACCTGTTCCCTGCTCTCACTACAGATCACACTGTCATCAGCAAACATCAAAGTCCATGGAGATTCCTGTCTAACCTCGTCTGCATCACTCTAACATACTTCTCCGCCACTCCAGACTTCCTCATACAATACCACAGTGCCTCTCTGGGCACACTATTATACTGTAAGCTTTCTCCAGATCTAAAAAAACACAATGCAGCTCCCTCTGGCCCTCTTTGTACTTCTCTATCAACATCCTCAAAGCAAATAATGCATATGCATATGAAATCATACAGCTGCTCACAAATGCTCACTTCCGTCCTTTGTCTAGCTTCAACTATTCTTTCCCATAACTTCATTGTAAGGCTCATCAGCTTTAGTCCTCTGTAGTTGCAACAACTCTGCATATCTCCTTTGTTCTTAAAAATGGGCACCAGCACACTTCTCCTCCATTCCTCAGGCATCTTCTCACTATCTAAGATCCTGTTGAACAACCCAGTCAAAAACCCTACTGCCACCTCTCCTGGACACTTCCATACCTCCACAGGTATATCATGAGGACCGAGTGCCTATCCACTCTTCATCCTCTTCAATGCCCTCCTCACTTCATCCTGACTAATCTTTGCTACATCCTGGTCCACAACAGCCAACTCTTCTAGTCTTTGTTTTCTCTCATTTTCCACGTTCATCAACTCTTCAAATACTCTTTCCATCTTACCATCACACTACTTGCACCTTTCAATACACTTCCATCCCTATCCGTAAACACCCTGACCTGCTGCACGTCCTTCCCATCTCTGTCTCTCTATCTTGCCAACCTGTATAGATCGATCTCTCCCTCCTTACTGTCAAAACTAGCATACAAGTCATCATAGGCTTCTTGTTTGACCTTTTCTAACTCTACTTTCACCTTAGGCTGCATCTCCCTGTAGTCTTGTCTACTCTCCTCAGTCCTCTCAGTGTCCCACTTCTTCTAACCTCTTTCTCTGTATGCCTCCTCATTCCACCACCAAGTCTCCTTATCTACTTTCACATGACACACCAATTACTCTCCTCCCTGTCTCCCTGATCACATTAGCTGTAGTTGTCCAGTCATCTGGAAGCACCTCCTGACCACCCAGAGCCTGTCTTAACTCCTTCCTAAAAGTCCTGCAACACTCTTCCTTTTTCAGCTTCCACCATTTCGTCTTCTGCTCTGCCTTTGTCCTCTTCATTTTCCTCACCACCAGAGTCATCCTACACACTACCATCCTATGCTGTATGGCTACATTCTCGCCTACCACTACTTTGCAGTCACTGATCTCCTTCAGGTTACACCGTCGACCTGTGTGCCCCTACTTCCACTCTTATAGGTCACCCTACTATCCTGCATCTTCTGGAAGAAAGTATTCACTATAGCCGTTTCCGTCTTTTGCAAAGTCAACCACCATCTGTCCTTCTGCATTCCTCTCCTGGATACCAAACCTGCCCGTCACCTCCTCGTTACTTCTGTTTCCTGGACCAACATGTCCATTGAGGTCTGCACCAATGACAACTCTCTAACTTCTAGGTATGCTCTGCATCACTTCATCAAAGTCCAACCAGAATTTCTCCTTCTCCTCCAGCTAACATCCTACCTGTGGGGCATACCCACTAACAACATTGAACATCACACCTTCGATTTCTAGCTTCAGACTTATCACTCTATCTGACACTCTATTTACCTCCAGGATATTCCTTACAAACTCGTCCTTCAAGATAACTCCTACTCCATTTCTCTTCCTACCTACACCATGATAGAACAACTTGAACCCTGCTCCTAAACTTTTAACCTTTCTACCATTCTACCTGGTCTCCTGGACACACAGTGTGTGTCCCTTCCTCCTTTGCATAATGTCAACCAACTCTCTACCTTTTCCTGTCATAGTACCAACATTTGACGTCCCTACTCTCAGTCATATACTCTTGGCGTTCCTCTTCTCTCTATTCTTACAAACACACTTTCCTCCTGTCCTTCTGTGACAGTAGTTCAATTTCCACTGGCATCCTGTAGGTGAGCAGCATCAATGGCGGCCGTTGCTAACCCGAGCCTCGACCGATCCGGTATGGAAGTCATAGATTTGATTTGCATGTTTGATTTGGCAAAAGTTTTATGTCGGATGCCCTTCCTGACACAACCCTCTGTATTTAGCCGGGCTTGGTACTGGCACAATAAGACACTGGCTTGTGCCCTCTTGCGGCTAAATTTAGCATTTCTCTGTCTACAGGTATAATTCATTCACATTTATAATCAGGAAAAGATTGTGTGACTCTATGAAGAACATCAGGTTGTCTTTCTTTAAAATGTGGCTGTTGGCAGGACAGCTCTGTCGTATTTGGATAGAATAAACCATCAAAATGATAAATACTGTTTCAGCAGCTGTAAAGGTTCTAAATCCTTCACCAGCACTGCAGCAGTCAGCTCGTATTCTCCAGCACTGACCTGAAAAGACCAGTGCTATCACCAAACTTGGTTATAAGTGTGTCCCAAATGAATTTTCCTGGCCCTTTTAGCCCCCATCATCAGCTAAAATATTTGTGCAACAAAACCAATCTAAATGTTAAGCAGGTATGCCACTTTACTCCTCCCCACGGTTGCAATCACACCTCTTTTGTCCCTTTTCTCAATCTCTCTTTCTCTCACACACACACGCACACACACACGCTCCCCCTCTTTCTCACACACCCTTTCACTGCCTCCCCTGACACTGGTGGAAACAGACTGATGGTGTGTAATTTAGTCCTAATCACAACATCAGACTTGCATTGAGACTTACATCCCTCCACCAGCCGAGCCAGTCAGACAGTCAGGAGGGAGATGTTAATGTGAGACCACAGGTAATTACTGTCATTACAGCACGTCACATATCATGGTAGTGTTTGTGTGTGTGTATGTGTGTGTGTGTGTGTGTGTGTGTGTGTGTGTGTGTGTGTGTGTGTGTGTGTGTGTGTGTGTGTGTGTGTGTGTGTGTGTGTGTGTGTGTGCTCGTGCATTAGGAGGCGTGTGCAGATCCATGGTGATTGTGGGTGTGTCACGAGTTGTTGAATCACACGCTTTAATATTTTCTGTGTATATAATTAATGTTGAGTCTTTACTGGTGGTTTTGGCCAATAATCTCACAACAGAACTTCCTTTATGTGGATATGTGTGGGTGGATGAAAACATCAATTAAATAACAAACAACAGGGAATCCACACTATTTACGCCATTGTTGATAAATGTAATTACGATTGATGCTCTGACTCTGTTTGTTCTTCAAAATTGAATGATTTGCTTCATGTAATCTCATTGTCTCCCAGTTTTTCTTCATTGCTTTATTTGCCCTTCCCTAATCTAAATGTAATTAAAAGTGTAATTCTTCATCATGTTATGAAATTTTAATTTTTGATTATGCATCATATTCACAATTTACTTTCAAATATAAGGCAGCCTCTTCATTTGTGCTTGTGGCAGATCATTCTCTGAACTGAACTGCACCTTCATTTTTTTTTCATATTATTTTGACAAATGGAGGTAGATTCACTGAAAAATGTCATCACACCTTTCTGTTACTCTTTCATGACTTTATTGATGCCCTTTGTAGCACATTTGAGTTGAAATATGCATCATACTTTATCATTCCTACAATGTGTCCATTATGTACAGTACATCAACCAGGTAAAGTAGTGCAGCTTTTACCTTGTTTGGATGTGTTTTGAACTCCCTCAACATTAAGGAGGTATCATTGTTCATCCATCTAACTTTATTTATTGTATTTATTTTTTTGGAGTATGTCTTGGAAACTGTTCATTCTGCTCATACATTATTTGTGCCTTGAGATTTTTCTCGTGTACTGTATTTTTATTTGAATTGGAAATTTAAACGTGACTTCAAGGAAGCCATCCAAAACAAACACTAGTCCAAATTCACCACTGAAGAGGAGACACTGTATCTTTCTTATATGCTAATGCATTGTTGTACAATGTTTTGTAGGAATTTTAGGAATCTTCATCATCTTCACTTGCCTCTTTTTTGTAACTGATGTTGCACCAGATTCTAGTATTAGATTATGTATGTTGCTGAAAAGAACAGATGCAAACACTTTAGAGTTTTTGCAGGAATTACAGAGTGTTTTAGCTGACTGGTCAACGCCTTTCATACAATAAGTTTATAAAATTTTTGATCTCAACATTGGTTTCACCTTAAGAAGTTTTCACCTTTGGATACTCATGCAGGACTTCTGTAACCTGTTTTTGATTTGGATCCAATTTTACAAATTTACTAAAGATTACAAACACAACAAACAGTCCATCATTATTTTAAATTCATTCCTGTAGATTCCCCTTCATCCTTTGGTCTTGTTTAACTCTCTGTATCGTTCCACCAAAATGTGTTATTTATTATCATTTCTCAGATCACTTCAGTAATTTTCATGAATTTGTATGCATCAGCAGTATCTTCTAATCTTTCAGCAGCATTTAACAAGACTGTTACTTTGTACTTGCATGATAGTAAAACTATAGACATACCCACAAAGCCAAATGAAGCCGCTCACACATTGGTATCTTGACACTTATGACATTCTTGGATACATATTTTGGACAGATGCACAACATATTGAAAACTTTTATTCATTTTTCCTCAAGCTTTTGTAAGAAGATAAGGTTGTGTTTCCATTTTGATAAGGGGTAATGTGTCCAGGTCTTCAAAGTTTACGTTTGGAAAGGTCCAGACTGATAAGCAGAAGGTAAAAGTCAGCAATATGGCCAGTGCCATCCTATCCCTTTCTTCATCATCACATTTTTTTTTTTTAGTTTGCTTACAGGTTTCCCATCTTCTATCGTTTCCCCTTTGAACCTGATTACTTTCGTCTTATTATACTCCTTTCACAAATGGTTGCGTCTTCAATGGATAAACAGTTTTATTCATTACTTTCAAAACAGATCACAATTTAGTTGACAGTTGACTCAGCATCTAAGTTATAACTTTTGAGCCATATAATCCAGAATAATAATGTTTACAGATATATGACTATTTTTCAAAAATAGACCTGTTTTTATTTTTTGCGTTTGACATTTTTATTAATTCAGCAGTGGACAGGCAACATGATCAGTGACTAGTCAAGTGGAAAAATTATGAAAAAACATCTATGGACAGCCTTTTACATCGTTGCCTTTTCCGTTTTTTATTTTATTTTTTATTTTTTTTAATTTTATATACTGATTTTAATACCCGAAGGGGAAATAAGTGGCACACTTCAGTTGGTTGAATCAATCATGCTTATTATAAGTGTGTACAGGCCCTAAACACACAAGCACACACACGGGGCCTGTCGGCATGCAGTGTAGGTAGAGTGGCAGGCAGCTCTTTCGTGGTGCACCCAAATGAGCAAGTTGTAAGGGGGACGGCACGTTGCTCAAGGGCGTCTTGGCAGTGCTCCCAAGGTGAACAGACACCTCCTACTTTCAGCTCGCACTCTGGGTGTTTTTTTGGGCAGGAGCGGGAATCGAACCGCCAATTTTGGAACATTGGATGGCCCGCTCTACCGCCCACTCTAACACTGAGCCACTGCTGCCCCTGTTGTTGCTTAATTTGTAATAGCACACTACTGTGGACTGCAGGTGGCTGAACTCCGTTCAGTGCTGGAAGGAACACAGTCGGACAATGCAAAGCTTCTCCAGGAGAGCCAGCTGGTCATGACCAATGTCAACCATTGGATTGCTGAACAAAAGTAGGACCACATTTAATCATTACATTTGCTTATGGAAACATATGTTAAAAGGGAGGTAACAGTATGTTGTGTGTGTTACATGTTTTAATGCTACAAAAAGAGACATAATTCTGATCAAAGTCAAACAAAGTAAAAACTGTAGGGTTTTAAATTGCATCTTTAATTATTAGAAGTCTGTGTTCTGCTCCGCAGAACTTCCAATGAGACTCTCACTACCCGGATAAATGCCCAAAACAAAATGCTCCTCATCATCACGAACGAGAAAGTGTAAGTAAAGGGTTTCAGATTGTTACCTACTTAATTGTTCTTTATATTACTTTGTCTATGTGTGTCTGTATTCGCATGTGTGTGCATGCACGTGTGATTCCCGTGCAGAATATTGTGGAAAAAGATGAGGGGAAAAAAGCTCAGCCTACAAACTAGGTCACCTTTCCCACTGGAAGGGATTGTGATTATAGTGCATCTGTTTTTGAACATACAGTTGCGTGTTTGAGTCATTCAAGTGGACTCTCAGACATGCTGGCACCTGATACTTAGTCTGCATGTATGCATCATCATGATTCACACATACAGACAAGGTTGAGACATATTCCTCTTTCCAGACATCAAAGTGGTCTAGCTGCGCTGTCATCCCCCCCCCCCCCAGCGATGCCATATCTCCCTGCAACACAACCATCTGAGTGGAATGCACACTGGGTGTGTGAATTTTTGCATTTAGCTGTGTTTTTTACTGCAACCTGTAGCAGTAACTGTATTTCAACTCACCATTTTGTTAAATAAAAGTGCTTAATGATTGTTTTGTGTTTTATGGTGATGAGATGGCAGTGAAATGACTTGCTGCAATTATTTTTGATACTGAGGTTTGGTTGCATGACAGAATAATGAAATAAATAGTCACAAGGATTAGTAATGAACAGGTGGTGTTCATTTCATTATAATGGACCAGGATATATTAGTGTCTGTGTGTATCAGACATGATACCTGAGGCACGAGTTAGAGTGTGCTCTGGAAGTAAGAAAACACAACCATTACTATTTTTCTTCCAATGTTAACAAGATTTTCTTGATTATAATAGGTGTCCGTCTTTCTCTGCTTCTGCTTCTCTGTGTATCTTTTTCAGTTTAACTCCAACTCTGCATCTCCTTGACTATGTTAGATATCTCCAGGAGGCTAATGACACATTGAAGGCGGAGGTAAGGAGACTGAAAGAAGTGGTGGATGAGAAGGCGAGAGTCACGGAACGCTTGAAGGTGAGCGACTGCCAAATGGAAAAGGAATGAAGTACAAACTGGGAGGGACAAGAGTCAATCACAAACAGATTTACTTTTCATTTTGGATTGTCTACAGGCCGAGGTCCGAGAGGGGGGCATCCGACAAGATGATAGAACGTGAGTAATTTACGTGTGCCTGGGTGTGAGTGTGCATGCGTGGCGGCACATATGAGTGCATACATTTGTGTCCATCCGCCATCTGATCAAAGTTAAACATTCATAGCCGACAAAAGCTACCGACCACGCTCTTTCACACACAGTCTAGTCCGAACAAAGCTGATGACGATAATAACAGCTGGAGTGCCAAGTCGTGAATGAAACACCCGGTGGGCTTAGCCACCTGTGTGTGCGTGGTACATCTCTTCTTCTATGTGAATGCGTTATTCATGCTGGGCCTTTAACAGTGATTGCACACCAATCAAACGCCCTTCTTGTCCTGCTTGCCACCCCATGGCTGTCAAACAGCATCCATCAATAGAGAGGAGATATATTTATTATGTTCATTAAGACAATTAAAATGAATGTGGCACAGATGGGATTGGCTGTAGGATGGATGTAAGAATGAAGGGTGTGAGGGAAAGGGTGTTTGTGAGGGCATCCGCCTGCAGCAGTATCCCCATATCCCCGGTGTGACCCCCCTGTGGTCTCCCTCATTAACAAACGCCCTCCCACCACCACCAGCGCCCATCCGCCTCACCCCATTTTAACACATATCCACACACTCATGTTGCACCCCTCCCCTAATGAACCACCAGGCTCTGTTTCCAAAACGGATCAGATTTGTTTTGACTGGGGGTGGGTTTCCATCCTACATCCAATGCTATTCAAAGCTGTCAGTCATTTTAATGATATCATTAAGGAGCTGCGACAGAAAGATGAATCACTTTTCTTTGTCTTTCCCTCATAATTGCGAATGAGCAAAAGAGAGAGAGGGAGACAGAGAAAGAGAGAGAGGGGGAGAGAGACGCTGTTCATATAGATCTATGCATAAGAGTGGTTTTGATTGAGCGAATATAATAACATGGAATGAGATAAAAACAGTGAATAAAAGCCTTATCCATACTGCCTCCACATCAGTCTCCCTTTTCTCTCTCTCTCTTTATTTCTTTATTATGAGGATTTCTAATTTATTTCATTTCATTACTGTACTGCATCACACTCATGCACCTACCCAAAATGCCATATGTATGAAAATCATGCATCCATAAGGAAACAGATATGTCATAATTTCTTCATCGCAGCCATATAGATTCAGTGGATAAATCTCATTACTCCTGGCAAAGGGGAAATTTCCACAGTGCCCCACCTGTCACTATCACTGACAAGATTCAACTTGGCGTCATTAGATGTGCTTTTATTAAAGAAATTTATTATGATTACATTGACTACTGTTGCAGAGCAGTTGGGATGTCATGACTTCATGTTGTGGATTGCATTTTGTTTTAATAACCCCTACAGAAAGGTGAGGAAGTAGGACAGAGAAGCTAGCAGTAGGAAATTGCTGTCATGTTAAAGGTAGTTATTAAACTTTAAGGCAAAAAGTGTAGATTGCCACGTTCAGACTTAATTAAGAATATGTATAATTTGCAGTTCATTTATTACGTAGGTTTATTTGGGGTTTTTTTCCAAATTTACAAAAATATGATGCTATCTAAGAAAAGAAAGTTTGCAGTACTGCGCTTTTGGAATCATAAACAATAAAGCCATGAGAACTTGCTTTTAAACTTAAATCCTAACTGCATTTTGTTGTCGGAATCAATGGTTTTCAGCTGTGACTTCATCAAAAGTTTACAGATTGTGGTTGTGTTGTTCAATGTGCCAGTATAAATCTCCAAGGCGCTTTATGTGTGGCACAAAGATAGAAATGTTTGCAGTACATTCAAGTGCAAGAGGAATAAGTTCAGACAACCATAACAATGTAAAAAGTAGCTCTATTTTTTGTCACTGAGCAGCATTCCAAATTCCTTCATTTCAAAGCAGACAAAATGTAGATGTGCTTTGCACACAGCAATTAAACTCTAGCCTCAAATTAATTAAATGACTTATTTTGAAAGGAATCTCCTAAATAGATCTCCAATTATGCCTGAAAATATTAAATATCTCCATAGACTGACATTCAGTAAAAAGGTAGAAACCACAGATTGATGCTGATTCCTGTGACTGTGATACAACTCATGTGGGGAAGCACTCATAAAGCATCAAGCTCCATCAGCCACACCACTAACAATGTGCTTCCAATTAAGAGCAGCCAGTGATCACAGCGGGGGCTTTGTACAAATACAGAGAACTTAAGCGACACAGAAACGGAGGAGAGATAAGAAGGCGACTGTGCGAGAAGGCAGTCAAGTCTTGCATAAAATTTGAGCTGAGAGCAGTAAATAAGAAAGATGAGAGCATGATTGGAGCAAGAGAGGAAGCATGTAGTTTACTGCTGGGATTAAAGAGCATGGCAGCTTTGCTCTGACACTAATGACTGTAATTACACACAGGCTGATTGGGTTAGACCACTAATTACACACACCATGTTTGCGTGTAAACACAGAACACATGTTTACACAGGCGTCATGCCAACTTGCTCAGCGCATCGCTGCCTTCTCACATCGGGGGCATAAATCTCACACAGTTGTCTCGTCTGCGGTGTTGTTTCATGATCTGCTGTGGACCACATTAGCATGTAGGAAAGCGTTTAAATCATGCGAGGAATCTGTGGAGATGTGTCGTTTTTTGATTTTATGGAGCACAAGTTTGCCTCCAATTTTTTTTTTTTTTTGCTTCGTGGCAGCAGTGGAATCTCATGGAAATCATCCTTTAAAATGCATTTACAATTTGCAAGATCAAAGGAAATGGCACATTTCTTCTTATTAATGCTCTTTGTATCATCATTATGGTGTGAAATTAAAAGATTTGGAATGGTCAGTTGCAATTATATTCACTTTATGAATGTCATTTTCGGGAAATGAGGTTTCAGCAAAAAAATGCTTACACTGGCCAAACTTAATTAGTTAGTTCGTTAATAGGCAGCGATTCAGATTGTGTTCTGTCAGATGGTTTATGTATGTAATTATTTTCATATGGCTCCTCAGGGTTCGTTTTCTGTTTGTGCATATTTGGGCACATTAATAAAGGGAAATCTAAGTCAAAATACATATTTCTGCATTTGTCTTCATAATTCTTCCCTTACTCAAACAGCAATGGATTAGAGGTGGATTTGCGTAATCAGTCACTGGATCGAATCCTTTTTGAGCCGCATGTGAACAAATTCTGTTCTTCACTGTTTCTTCTGTTATCGTTTAAACAGTTCAGTATTTTAACTGTTTGCTGTGACTTAAAGAGAAGCCAAAGAGAAATTGCAGTTGTACTCATACTCAAATTTTATGCACTAAACTATTGCTTATGTTGCCGATATTATCTCCAGGTTGAGGATTACCACAGATGGTTACGAATACATAAGAGCTGAATGGTTTCGATAATGAGTGTCATAAACCTTTTAGAATAAAATGTCAGATCACATGTTAACATCTCCCTCAAGTGTCTCCTCGGATCATAAATATTTTTTTTAGATATGGTGAGTAGGGGCTTCAAATGGTTAGGGTGAGGGATACGTGTGTGTGTGTGTGTGTGTGTGTGTGTGTGTGTGTGTGTGTGTGTGTGTGTGTGTGTGTGTGTGTGTGTGTGTGTGTGTGTGTGTGTGTGGCATCTCACCCACTTCAACAAAAAACAATAATGTCTTTCATTAGCTGGGGAGTGTGCGAGTTGTCTCAACTGAAGCAAAACAGGACCGTCTTTCCATCCCCTGCGCTGACAGAATATCCCAGCTTCCTCTTTTGCAACAAAATTAACATTTGGGAAGTACAGTGGTACTTTAATGGGCTAAGAAGTCTCCAATAAAGCATTTAGGAGGGTTTTTTTCCAAATGCTAACTGGACAGGTTCACTGGGGCATGACAGAAAGAGCGTAAAGCGGGGGAAGCAAGCTTCTCGGCCCATACAGAACACCATTATCCAGTGTCGTTAATTTAATAGACATTCCTTAAGTTAGCCCTGGGTCTGAACGTTTGTTTGTTATTTTCCAAAACGTTTTTAATAAACATTTCAAATCTTAAATGGCTTTTTGTACTCTTAACGTTCCCTGGCATGAACGCATTCATTTCTGTTTTTGTTCATATATAATTTAATGATTTCTGGAACCCATTTGCTCACCCATCGTTGTGTTTAGCAAGAAGTTATAAAAAAAATGGTTGCATGAAAATGAGGTAGGCCAGCTTGGATTGTCTTACAAGTGCAATCCACATGCGAAAATAAGCGGAAAATGTTACCTCAGTAGAAGCAGCTGTTTCAAGATGAAGTTATTATGTTATCTTAAACTAGTGCAGGTGGAGATTTCTTATAAAGTCATCAAAGATAAGTCATCATGTGTTTGTTTGTGTGAACAGCGAGAAGCACGGCTGTGTGGCTCGAAACCTCAGCAAAATCGAGGACATTCAGACAAAACTGCAGCACAACCTGGAGGCCATCGGAATTCTAAATCAACAAGTAAGCGGGTGCACGCACACGCACACACACACACATCTACACACACTGGGTCCTTGCAGTCCTTTTACCCGACAGACACAAGCACACACCCACATGCCAGCCCACCTGCTGTTGAGCTTACACAGAAGAGAACGCTTTCATGCGTCCAACTTCAAATGCACAGACGCACTTACACACAGGTGCACACAGACATCCATTTCCTCTTCCTATGATAAAAGTGAAAAGTCGGCAATAGGGTGGGGGTGTGGGAAGGAGGTGGGGGGGGGGGATCGTATCTGGGAAAAAGCAGTGACGTTTCTCTCCACCGGTAAATGATTTCCCTTTCATGAAACCGAGAGAGGGATGTATATCAATACAGCCGTGCTGATCTCTCCGTGACAGCAGAGGGAAACGGCCTGCTGTGATAAAACAATGTGGGGGGATAAACACTGAGGAATATTCTGAGGAAGAGCTGACATTTTTTTACTGTCTTGAACTTCACAAGAGTCAACAAATCACCAAAGGACAGACAAATCAAAAGTACTCGTCAGCCCCCTCAGTTCTCCAGAACTCCAGGGCCTGGGGAACGGCTCACCCGACTTTTGTTAGTGTGTGCAGTGGCCTGCTGATTGACGAGCTACGACGAGAGCTGGTACTCATTGAAGACTTTTTTTTTTTTTTTTTTAATGTGGTGCTGTTTGTTGTTGTTGAAAAAGAAAATGGCATTAGGTGCATGTGTGAGGTGGTTGGAGGTGGAGCAGAGGAAGAGACTGACGGGGTTGTTGTTTAACAGGTCAGGTGTGTAATAGCGCCTCTTAATCTCTAGTGGGAATCATTACACGAATCGATCCGATGTGGACAGTCTGTGCACACGCAAACATACGAGCAAAGGTAGACAGGATGGGATGTAGGCAGTTCATTTACACAGGCCATTCCCTTCACCGTCCACTGCACACACACAAACGCACACACACACACACACACACACGTATATCAGTAAAGAAGCGAAATAGGATGCCTCAGTTTATCTATGTGAAAAACATCGGGTTATAAATCAGGTCTTTGTCTCTATCACTCTCATTTACTCTTAGTCACAAGGCGTGCATTCACCCAGGCAACGCAACACATGCACGCAATGCTTTCCATCTAACTGTCAAGCAAATTTCATGCGAGCTCTTGAAACGTCACACAAAATTAGATGTGAATTAAGTGATTTCCCATCATCCGGGATGAAGATGAACATCAGCGGAAAAAGCCGAGAATCTTTCAGGACTTGATTAGCATTAGGCACGCTGTTATTGTGCTTCAGCGTGAGCTAATGTCCAGGTTGTTTCATGCTTTCATGCAGAGATGAAAAATAGATGCATGATGAAATATTCCAGCATGGCCTCCGTGGCAAGCAGTCGCAGGGGATCATGGATTTAGAGGTGTTGCATAGTATGAACAAAGCAGATGAGACGAAATCTTCTGTTTCTGTTTAGTTTTTCTAACGCAGTAATTTTGATAGGTTTCATGGAAATGCTTGAATCGAAATTCAGCTTCAGTAAAGGTCAAGGGGCAAACACACTCATGCTCTCGCGAAACAACCCCCCCGTCTTCCTCCCCAACTTAAAAAGGCTTCATCCAAACATATGGTCACGATTTCAACTTCCTTTTGTACAGGGTTATGACAAACTGTAATTTTTTTTAATACCAATTCCCTCAAATAATTGCTTAATTATGATGCAATCTTCAATAATTACACCTAGAAATTCATAGCTTTTGGCATAATATGATATTAAGGATGTCTGTTGAAGAAAGAAAATACTATCTTAGGATAGTTTTGACACATTGACTTGTCATTACCTCTTTGAGGGTGAAGCCTAGGACTTCGCTATTCCCAGTCATCAGATGTATTACATTTGATTTATTCAGTGTGTATGTGTGTGTGTGCGTGTGCGTGCACGTGCTATGGCTAGAAGGGTAATGTAAGCAGTCAGCCGTAAATGTGTCTGTCTCATCTCCGTTCATGTTTTTCTCACTCCCAAATACACCCACACACACACACACACACACACATGCACACGCACGCACACACAGGGCCAGACATGTCCATGTCACATCATCTTTTAAAAGCAGCTTTCACACAAGCACACTGAAAAAAACACACATGGATAAGTGCAACTGTCATTAAATGACGTGCTCTGTTTCTCTCTACACTTTATTCTTCTTTGCTAAAAATACAAAATTTCAAATATTACTCTTTTATTTAACTGTCTTATTACAGCTTTTTTTTGACTAGCACATTTTGCATACAATTATGGTGTTGTAATGTAAAAATGCTGTTATTTTTTTTTTGCATTTAGAGTCATGTTTTAACTCACACTCCTCTTTGCTTTTACCCAAATGTCCTTTTCAGAAAAGAAAACACTCTCAATTTAGCTATTCTGTAATTGAGTTTCTGGGAGCCCAATCATGTTCTGACGATGTGCAATTTGTTTTGTGTCATGGATGATTTTGTGTCAAATCGACCTCTAATGATCGCTCAAATTGGTTGTTTTCATGTAGAAATTTACAGCGTTGCATGACTTCCACTCGCAACAATTTCAAACTGTGAATTCAATACTCTAAAGAAATCCCATCACACTTTTTTCATTTGCATTTCTGTATCAACAGGCATGAAAGCAGCTGCGAAAGATGAATTAAACACATGATGGGATGTCAGCTACATCACCAGCTCGATGTTGTATTGGTGACTTTCAATAATTGTTTAATTAGATTGATTTAACTAAATGAGCGCGATGTTGAGCCGCCTTTTAAAGGTTTCCTGTAAAATGGAAAAAAAACATGTTCTTTTGTCTTCTTCTGTCATTCTTTCTCCAGTTGAACGCCCTCAGCGGGGAGAATAAGTGGTTGCGTAGGCAGCTAGAGGAGGAGAGGTCCATGAGACTGCGTCCTCCTCCTCCCACCTCCCAGCAGCACTCCTCCATCCACCTCCCCTTCTCCCTCAGTGCTCGCCCACCTCCTCCCTCCACCTTTCTACCCGCATCCTTCCGCCTCCCTCATCAACTGATTCCAGGCACATCAACATCAAGGGACGTTGAGGGGACTGAAGCCCACGCCAAGCTGACCAGTGGCACATTGGTCAGAACAGGTGAGTCCCGGGCTTCTGTCGAAGCTCTCAGGATTAGGCCAACTGCCTCCGCCTCTCTGGAAGACGCTTCATCAGGGGCCACAAGCAGGGATCTGACCAAATGAAGCCCCCCTGAAGACACTGACCTGTCATGACTTTTTGACCTGCAGCTCCTCACCAGGGAGTGTACTCAGTATGAGGTTAATGTCCTGCAGGTCAAAGTCAAGTCTCAGGATGCTCTTTGCCGGAGGTGGCCTCCAGAACCAGCAAATGATGGAATTTCATCAAACTGTCAAAAATTAACTCAGAAATGTCTGCACTGCTGTTTCATGGAGACATTTATTCCATAAAAATACAGTTTGGTGAAATTTTACAGTACCATAGCAGTGGTAGATAATATAGCAGAAGCATTTCAACAACTAAGGACTGGCCTTTTTGTAACAAAACCTGAAGCACTTAACTAAGCAGAGAAAGTGACTAACTGCAAATACTTTAGTATTGATGAACGTGTCTCCCACTGGAAAAGCTTTGGTTAAATGAGACAAATCATCAGCGTCCACAGACAAACTTTAGATGTTGATGTGAATGGCTGTAACACTGATTACTCTGCAGCTGCATGCCATGTGTTCCCCATCTACTGTGGTGAATGCGGACATGTGTCTTCATGTGTGAGTACATTATGGTGTGTGTGCGCTCCTGTCTCTCTAAAAATGCCTGTGGGGGAGTGTGTGCTTGCGTGTGATCAATGTTTATTATCATAGACGTTTATTTTTTTTTGGAAACTTAAAAAAAAAAAACTATTTATTGATCTCTCTCTGCTGGTGCATTTATGTCGTTGTGCTGTAAAGAAAGAAAAGAATAAAAATGAAAACACATGCATTCACATTTGTCTTGAATTTATCCCAGTTTTTATTTGATCCAACGATGTGCGATCAGCATCTTATTTTCACCAAATGAATGTGTGTAACAAGCAAGGCTCTGTGTAAACCTGACATAATTAGAAATTCTCAGTTAGAATGCACAACTGAAAATAGAATGATGTTAGCGCAGATAGCAATATTTCAGAGCAGCAAAACCTTTTTAGAAATGATCAAAATGATGTTTTGAAACATTCTTGCCATATTGGCCTGATTTGAATGTGCTTCCACAGGTGAGTCATTGTTCTTTTTGAATGTTTATGGTGGCTGACGAAAACCAAGGATGAGCATCACTGAGGACAGGAAGTATGCAAATAGCTGCTCATAAACAGGAGAACCACTGTTTTACTCTGATGATGAGAAATCAGAGGAAAGGCCACAGTTGCATTCCCTGATATTGTCATTGTCATCCCCCCTCCCCCACCCCCACCCCCCCACACACACACACCTGTCTTCTAAGACCCTTTTTATTTATTCTTCATTGGTTCTGTACACCCACGGTTGCTATAGCCAGTCAGAATGTCGTACATTTTAATGATTTCGAACTGAACTCTGTGTCCTTGTTATCTTGGTTTTCCTCATTTACAATGTCATTCTCGAAAAAAATACCAGTCTCGTATGTGCAAATGCACATGTGTGCACCCACTTGCACATTCACAGTGCATATATATCCTTTCACAAACACACATACATTCCTGCACAAACAGTACAGTCATTAAAAATGAAACCACAGCTTTTTTGAAAACTCTTAGGACCAAGGAAAAGTCAGCTGCTGAGCAGTGAAAAGAGTCCCCCTGGAAACAATGAGGAGAATGATCATTTGTTGTTCTTGAAAACCCGGTGAGGTTTCACAGAGGTTAAGCTTCACTTTGATGTGTTTTTAACTCGTTTCAGCTCTGCGGAGGGATTAGTCAGCCTTTCACGCACACAAACACAAATGCACACATTCGCACTCGCGAGCACATACAGGCTCTTAATTTCCTCACCATGAGCTCTTCTCGTACAAAGCCAGAAAGCACAACACAGGCTCCTTCCTAACCTAATTTCATCAAATGAGAGTGGGTGGTATTTCACTGGTGTATGTGTGGTCCCTTGAAAATCTGTGGTAAACCCGCAAAATATTGCAAGACTGCATTTTCTTTTTACTCCAAATTAGCGTCAGGCTGTTTGTGAACAGTGTTGGCCCTCCACCACCAACGAGACACAGAAATTGAGACAGAGTAGCTGTTGATCATCACAACACTCATTACGGTGTTTATGGGGTATTATTTGATCCCTATATCAAGATACAAATGATTGGAGTGCTTGTGCCTATGATGTGTGTGTGTGTGTGTGTATGTGTGTGTGTGTGTGCGTGTGTGTGTGTGTGTGTGTATGGGTGTGTGCGCGTGCGTGCGTGAATGTGTATGTGTTAATTGTTGGCTACAATATGAGTTTCCCTGTAGGTCGCTGTGTGGCTGCCCATGCTAATAACCACACAAAAAGCCTGAGTTCATAGCCCATGTCATAAGCTGATCTGCAAAAAATATTGTCTGAAATGATTCTTAGAGTTTGTTTTAACGAAATTGGAAAATCAGATGGAGATAGTTTCTGCCAGGGTAATCCGCAAAGACAATTTGCAATGATAATAAACACATCAACAGAAGTAATTTTACGCTATTTGTTATATGACATCTCAATTATTTGCTAGGCTCAGTATTAGCAGTTAAATTCTAGCAGAAACTGGCTAAATTTATTGAAATGAACACAAAATGTTTGTTTTCAATCAGATTTTATTTATTTTTCTTAAACAGAAAATGTTAATCAGAGAAAAAAAATTTTTTTTCTGATTGTAGCAAAGTGGGTAAACCTACAGCAGCAATGATAAAACCATAAAACAGCATTTGTTTTACTTTTATATGTTGACTAACCTCAACAAATGGTGGTTCAGATTTTATTTTCTAACTGAAAAAATGTACCTGAAAAATCCCAAATTGTCTTCATTTTGTATTTAATTTTGTACAGTCGTAAGTCAGACTTCAATTACATTTTTCATCATTTCTTATTTTTAAGGCTTCACCAGCTCACAGATAATATGAGTAATTATATCTTTAATTTCAACATTTTGCATAGCTGTCTGTCACTACTATGCCTTGCAATCACATTCAAATGTAAAATAAAAGATCTGGAACAAACATGTACACCTCTTACATCAGCGTATACTGTATATATCTCATAATGAAAACAGTCAATAGCATGAAATAAGCTGTCATAGTTTTAGTTATTAGAACACATGAAAGCTTGCACATTTAAAATCTGCACTCAGCAGCTGCAATAATGCACTTTAAATAACTTCCAATTTAGTGTGCAGTGCATTAAATATGTTTATTGGTTGTTGGTTTTTTTGTACACTGATTTAATTTGCGGATCCTATTGGGAAACCTTCGCCATGCTGGAATCACGCTTATGTATATTGTACTTAACAACACGAGAGCACAAACATGAGCCCCACAATGAGCTCCAACATCCCAGAGGACTCAAAGCTTCCATAAACAATACTATTTAGTATTTACTTGACTCCCACAACCTTTGCTGAGTTGTATGAAATATAAAATTGTGGTAGAAGTACAAATCTTTTACAGTTGGTTTTGGCCCATTTTGAGAGTTACTATGGAGTCATTGTCATAGATTTTTATTGTATAATAGGCTGTGGGTGTATTGTGGGTCCAAGTACTACCCTGATTGGCTGTGCTATGGGAGCACAATGCTTCTGCAGTAGGTTGTCTGGAGGTTTAGCTAGCTGACTGATCGGATCTGTCTTCATAATTGGCAGCATAGTTATTTCATTCTGTATCTAATTATTGAGTTACTGAGTGACTTTCTAAAATAGTTGCAATATCCATTGCTGTGTCTGTCAGCCTACAGTGCAGATATTGCATATTTTATCTTTTTGGCATTTTGTTGAGATAAGTGGAGGTGGGAGTCTTATGGAGTGGGAAATTCATGACAGGAAATAGAAGTAAAGTAAACCAGGAATGGAGTTAACTATTGAAAAATAAGGCATACAATACCCATAAACACTTGAATTGATAGACAAACAATACAGTAAGCGAATCTGAAGACAGTAATGTTTGATGCTGTGTAGGGAGGTTAGGTTTGGGGAGCAGCAGGGAGTCTCACTGCTGTCAGTAATGGAGTGTGATCCCATATCACTGTTTTAGCCAATCAGGTTAAAGGTATCCTAACCAGACACATCTATGCTTTCCTTTCATATGTGTTCAGAGGACAACAGCGTTATCACAAAGTAGGTCTGCATCTCAATAATGAACATCTTAAATAATAGTTAAATGAAATGCATTTAAAAACAGGAGATGGGAACAGCAGACATGTTATACTCAGATGCATTGCTTATTGGTCATAATGTAAGTAAAAATAATGTTTATTAGTAAGAAGAGTGGAAATAGAAAAGTATGCATTTTTTCTTCACTTTCATATATGAAAAAGTATGTTGTTAAAATCATACATTTAGCTCATGAATGAAGAGGGACAAAAATTAATTGCAATGCAATCAATGTGAAGAGAAAGAAGAAAAAGACTTTCCATTTCCAGAGTGCGTAAGTGAAAGATAAAGATCAACAATATAGTTGTATGCTGTGATAGCCAATAAGCTTTTCCATTTAACAATAAATCATAAATATTACATCTATTTTCTTTATTAAATGATGCACTCCACCAGCAACCTTTAATGTTGTAAATATCGGTTGTCTTGTTCAGGGTTCAGGTAATACCTTCCAACATAAATATAGGGTTTTAACAATTGCACAGCACACATGACTTATTTTTTCTCCCAAATTTTGTTGCATTCCCTCAAGGAGGAAAGGAAGAGGTAAATGGAAATGGGGAAAAATGGTACAATTTTTGAAAAGCTAGAAAGGATAAAGAGGTAGTGACACAATTTAAGTGACAGAAATGCAGTTGAGGACCACAGGGAGAGATGATAAGATGTAGTAAAAGAAGGATGCATGGAGGAAGAGACTGGAAGAACTTTACTAGGGATTTTGGGAATAAGTTTGGAAATGAAGTAGAAAAAGGTAGAGTGAGAGTTGGATGTATGAGGAGGTTGACAAAGCACTGAAGGGAAGGAGGCTCAGGGTGTGATTTAGAGAGTAAAGAGGTTAAGATGGGAAAAGAGAAAAAAAGATGAGGAAAGAAATGGGGCATTTAAGGAAAGGCGGTATGACGGAAAGAAAAATGAAAGGTGAGGGTAGCAGGAGACGGACAGAATGAGAGATGGAGGAATGAGGGAGACACTGGAGATTCAACAGGGAGAAGTTGGGAAGAGCAGAATGAGAGGAAGAAAGAATGAGAGAATAGTGGGAGATTTAGGGTGTATGTTGAGGAGAGAGCGCCAAAGAGGAGCATATTGTCCTTATCGGCCTGCTCCAGAAAGCCTGCTCCCTAATGGGGCCGGTGTGAAGGGGAAATGAGGACTAGGCCTGATGCTACCTGATTAGCCATCGACTCAAACGCACATCAAAGACCGGGATGGAGAGGAAGCATGGAAGACTGCAAGATGTGTGTATGTGTGAGCGATTTTAGACTGAAGGTGAGTCACCATCACCTCCTTCAGCAGGACCAAGAATGAAAATCTCTCCCTTTCCCTACACACACACACACACACACACACACACACACACACACACACACACACACACACACACACACACACACACACACACATACACACACACACACACACACACACACATACAGCCATTTTCTTCAACCTTGAAAGGCAAAGCTGCTCTGAATAAAGAGATCCTGTGAATGGGGGTACACAGGAGAGGAAGGGGGAGGAGGACAGAGGGAGGAGGGGTAAATAGACAAAAAAGAAGGTGGGAGGCGTGGATATGGTCGGAAAAGGGAGGGGAAAGGAAGAAGGGAAAGGGAGGGAGACATCAAAAAGAGTCATCATGCTCCATATTAGTGAAATAATGAAATTTGCCTTTTAGCTAATGACATCTTGGGACAGCTCTGTTAGTTTTCACATAAATCAGAGCAGGCTGGACTGCATCTCTTACTTGCTACCTCGGCACAAAGCCATCCGTAAAGACACACACACATACCTATGTGCGGGCAAGGCAAAGACACATGCACATTTAGAGCGATCAGCGGTGCAGCGACGGGTCGGTGTCGCTGTTTGAAATTCAATACTCCCTATATCCCTTTTCTATTCCACACCTGAATTCATTACCGTCACACACACTCACACACCTATAATCATATTCATCACAGTCGCCATTGCCTCCCATACCTCACTAACTAAATTTCTATCCAAGGGAGCCCCAATATGGCTGCTGATGACCTTCATTAGTCTCTTTCTCTCCTAAGTTCTACCTACTGTATTCATTTCTCTCTCACTCTGTCCATGCCCACATGAGTAGCTGCTATTTTGTGCTCTTATTTTGCTTCCTGTTGCACTCATTGGATCACTTTTGCGTGCCCTCATATATTCAGTCACACTGATTCCCGTGCCTTTCCTTTTGTTTCTGTTTTTTCCTTCTTGTTGTATCTGTCACTTGTGCTGTTATTCCCTCTCTCTTTTTCATTAGCATACAGAGATGAAGAGGGTGCTGGGAGTAATCTGCACAAGTCGGCGGAGACAAAATGGAGGGCGTCATCGGAGGTCGCCGCGCTGTCATCAACCGTCAAACCTCCGTTGATGTCTGCCTGTCACATGCTCACACTCGTGCATGCATCACACATATTTGTGGTGCACAAGAGAGAGAGAGAAGGAAACATATCCATAATCAGGTTTGACACATCACACAGTAAATGCTGCAATCTCACCTGACAGCCATGTGCACACGTACACACATGCAATGTTTGCGTTGTGGACCACAACAATGGAAAGAGACACTGACAGGTCTCTGAATATGTTCTGAGACACACATAACAGGAGATTTAATGAATATTTCTGGTTTGTTTTGTTCTGCCTTTTTTCCTGGTTGTTGAAGTTACCGGGGTTTAGAAGATATGGATGCTGCAGTTGTAGAAAGGGTGATGGATTGTGATTCACGAATATCACATATAATCTCTCAGAGTGATGGTCAAAATATTTCAAATCTGTTGAGATTAAATTGGCTTCAAAGGGATTTTAATTTATACAATTGCAGTTGACATACCGGCAGGAAGTTCTTATTGCCCAAAGCAGAACCGCACAGGATGTCTGTCCAGAAAATAACTTGGTTTATGGTTAGGCATCGTCTTTTAGTAGCTGCATCATCTATGACAAAATCAAAGAAGGATGTCAGCTGAGCATAAAAAAGGACCATGCTGCCCTGTAGGGATGTTGCAGCTGTAGGGAAAAGGAAATGCAGCGGTGATCCTCACAACTTTTTTTTTCGTTATCCTATCCAGCTCCAAATCTTGTTCATCCTCATTTCCAGGGTTTCTTCCTCAGAACAACTAAAACTGTTTTGTTTGCATGATAGTGGGATGTGAGACAGGGAAGTGTCTTGATCAGTTGATGACATCCATATTTGTCTCTGAAGAGTTCACTTTGAATGTAATATTAAAATGTGCCACTGCTTGACTAGCCAAATGGGTTTCAACAAAGTAAGTCACGTTAGGCCGATAGAATGAGACGGGGTGGGGGGGTGGGTTATTGTATGAAGAATATGGAAGCAAGGGCCACTGCAAAGACAGGACAAACATGCAGGAATGGATGAATTCCCAGGAGGCAGCGTTAAGTTGTGTTGGTGTGTGAGTTTGTCACTAATGGTGTCCCTGCCACGGTTATGAGAGCCAGAAATACTTTGGTGCTAATAGACAGATTATGGAAAGGAACGAAGCATATCCTGAAATCCTCTTAGCAAGACTTCCATTTTTATTATTTATTTACTGCCATATTCCTTTCTATCTTCCCCTCTTCCGCTCTGTACCTTGTTGGCCTTGGCATTGTCTCATTGAAGGCGTTTCATGTTTTGTCTGACGCTTGGCAGTTAGTGTTGTTTCTCTCTCACTCTCTATCTTTTTCTGTCTCACACGTTTTCAAAAGGCACTTTATTTATTGTCCCGGGGGAGCACTACATTATGCATTAACCTGTTCAATTATGCATTCATTTATGCAGCCGTTGCCTTATGTAAATGCACTTTATGATTAAACAAATTGTTTCACTGTTTGGCCGTGTGTTCCCCATATTGAGTGTTTGCCAGTGACATCATGGAGAGGCAAGAGACTCGATGCCTATATTGAGTATGTTTGAGTCCTATTTGTGCCCTATTAAAGTGGGGAAGGGGGTTGAGAGATAACAGAAACACACTGGGCTTCACAAACTGAGCAGGAAAGGAAAGGTTTCCCTCAGCTGTGAGGTTTTGTTTGTTTTTTGTTTGTTTGTTTGTTTGTTTGTTTGTTTGTTTTTGACAAGAAGGCCACTAAAGCAACCAACAAAAAATAATCTTTTGGTCTTTTTTTTTGGGTTGATTTCCGATCATAGATTCAAATTGGGGTCGCTCATGTATTATCTATAAAACTCGATTTAGCTAGATTATTTAGCATTAATGTAATTTTGAGTCGTTTCACTTTAAATTCCACAGTTTGGTGGCTTTTGTTTCTTGGATAAACATTAAACAGTAACTAACGAAGTAAAGTAAGGGAGAAAAATCCAAATACAAAATTACATTTGGATTTGTAGATGTTCTTTCTCTCCAATCGTTCCTTGGTTAAACCCCACCTTATTTGAACAGAGGAATAGATCTTTCTTAAAGTGGTTCCTAAAAAAATACACTTTTTCAAACTTATGTACACAGAATTGGTGTGTAGGTGTGCAAATTAATCACATGAGTAAAAATGCTTTTTCTTGCCCACCACAGGATTTGTTACAAAGTCTTCAAAATATAAAGTAGGTGAAATGTGTGATGTCTGTTAAATCCTTACTTTTAAACAAGCCAGAACAAATAACCCACAGACAGCAGAGGAAGAAATCCACATTCACCATTGTCACACAGTCATTTCCTGTAAAGTGATATTGTGCAATGAACGTGTTGATCTTTTTAAAACACACACGCTTTTGCCCGAGCAATGACTGATTGAAGTCAGTTTTAATTTACCGTCTAGATTTAGACAAGATCATTTGTGACTTTAGCTGTAATTTCGAGCACACTTAAACAAAACCCTTTTTAACACATTAGAAACACATGCTTTGCAGTGCTCCTCAGAAGTGTCAGAACTTTTACTTTTCTTGGCTGCACTTTTGCTAGAGAGCAAACAGTGGAATTACTATGGGAACCTCAGTGTTACATTTGTGAAGCCCACAAAGTTAATGTGTGCCGGTGTTGTTACACCATAGTTATATCAAAGCATCAAATACATGCACTCAAAAGTAAAACACTTAAACATCTGCTATTTTAAAACAAATACCTTTACAATATCTGTTGAGGCCTTGAAAGTCTTCTATTGACTAAAGACTAAGAGAGTTGCCACAGACATCTTAATCACAGCTATATATATCCTGTCCCCTATCTGACAAGAGAAATGAGCAGCCATTTAAGACAGATGAACTGTGTCTAGATGGCAGTTAGACTTATCTAAACCGCAGCCACACCTTTGATCTACTCTAGAGTATCTCATTGGTTTCAATGATCTGATACAGGCTATCTGATTTACCCACACCCACTGAGGAATGAGAAATTTTAGAGAAGAAAAGATGAATGGAATATGCATTAAGACACCTTGACTTTACAGTCACTCTATTTTTCCACAGTTTTCTCCTCATATGCAGCCATTCCTCATTCATGCGGTTGCAAGAGTGACTGCGCCCCCACCCCCACCCCCCACCCCAATCACCCACTTCCTCTCTCTTTCTCCTCGCCTGTATCTCTCTCCCCTGCCTCCTCCCTCAGTGCGCCACGCTCTTGCTCCATCTCTGCTGGGGTGTGAGTGAGTGATGGAGTTTTAGTGGACCCTGCAAGTGGTCCTGTGGTTTTTCAGTGCCACACATCAGAGGAAGAGTATTAGCCCTCTGCATGCTTCAAGAGTTTGGCTTGGCAGAGCACCAGGCCTTAACTACCTCCTTTCCAGCCCTCACTGCTGCCAGCGGAGGCCAGACAAAGTACCTGAACCCCATTTACAATATATATGAAATTATGCTGATGTTCCAATGTTTATATTTATATTCATTAACCTTTATAAGGATGTGCATGTGTTTTTATTACATTAATTTTCTGAGTGTGTCCTGACACAGAATGAGTTTAACCAAGTTTATATTGGCTGTTTTGAAAGAAAATGGGTCCGTATCTGCATAATGTACACTAAATCTTCATTATCCAAACCTCAAAAAGACCATACAGACTGAATGGTTGCAGGAACCAGTGTAATGAAGAGAGCATGCGGGGCAATGCAAACTTGTAGTCTGATCATTTTTTACATTAATAATAAAGCTACCTGGGACTTGCATCTGTGAGCTATAAAATCATGTGAGCTTTATAATCAACTTGGTCCAGGTGGAGATACTGAACTGAAGTATAAAAAAGGACAGGCACATGTTAGTGTATGATTCATGTGGTGTTACATATATGTACGCCAGTGCACAGCATATTATGAGTGTGTGTGAGAGAGAAAATCTTTTCCAACCGCCTGCAGCCCCTTGTGCAGTGTTTGCAATTACACCTTCTGTAACTGTAATTAAAGACAGATGAACATCAGTTATCTGGGTTTAAACACTACAGGGTCGTGATAGCTCATGAGTGTTGGACGGAATCAAACATACCCATGCATTTATTATTTATCACATATTGGAAAGTATGCTTTACGTGGTTAAAACTGCAGTGCTGACAGCTGTGACTTTCCTCCTGACTGCAGATGTTCCTAAAGCTAATATTTATCATATGGGTTTTATTGAGCAAGGTATTTTTGATTTTAACCATGATTTTATTGTGACTCTTGGACAATAGGTCATTAAAACACTCACCAAATGAGTCCTTTGAGGTCCATATATGTTTTAAAAAAAACAGAGCTTTATAGTGACTGGCGGCCTAAAGGAATTAGGAGGGCATCACTACAACAGACTGACAACCTCAGGCCATGGCACACTCTGCCTTTGTGTGAGTCCATGATGCTGAAATGTACATCATATACAAATATCAGTATAAAATATCTTCAGTCTGCATTTTAACCATGCAGCTTTATTAAATAGTAATCATTGAAATGCAACATTGGCATAATTCATTACATTTCTAATGAAGGACAGGAAATATGCACACTCCACACATCATTTTCCAGCTAATTCCTGGACATTACATTTGGCTATTACACATCTGAAACGGCTCTCTGGTGGTGCTCTAGCAGAATAATTTATCAAAACAAATCTCCATTTTATGCTGTCCCTCAATTGAATGTGACCGGCGCTAAAAGATGCAATACTTAAGCATGCAAAATGCATGATATTATGCTAATGCACAACACTTGCATTCATTTATATCTACATGTGGACATATGAGTAATTTTATGGCTTAAATCAAATTGTTAGTGTAGAGTAACATTGAATGATTTACACTATATACTGTAGAAGTATTAAAACAGACTCAGCAGCAGACTTTCCCTGAAAAACACGACATTGGCAAGAAATCGTATCAGAATGAAATGCTAGCATAAAAATAAAACAGAACTACATCTGTCTTAATTTGCTGAAATGTCCACATAAGACGGGTGTCTTGAAAATGAAGTGTAATTATTTAAATATGCGGAAATGCAAAAACAAGTTGTAGAATTATTTGTATTTACTTGCCGCTGCAGGATGTTAGAATTTCATCAACCTGAACATGAACTTCACAGGAAATATGATTATTTCTGCCCCATTAGATTGTATCAATTAAGTATTTCAATATGCATTGTGCCGCCCGCGTGTGTGTGTGTGTGCGTGCGTGCGTGTGTGTGTGGTGTAACACACATTGCTTTGAAATCTGTATCTGGAGCTTTTCTTTTACTCTTTTTGTTAGAAACAATGATGAGAAAAAAGTCAAAAGCTCCTGCTACACAATCTTATTTAATAACACCCTCTCTGGTTTTTTAGGGTGACACGCATTCTCCCCCCGACATACATATGCATATCATAAACATTCAGTATGCAAGCAACACCCCAATAGTCACATGCTTGGCTATATATCTACGATAATGGTTACTATGCTGATGATCAGAGCTATTTGCTTTAAATGGGTCATTATCAGTGGAAGACTCCTCCTTGTGATGGTGATGAGGGCTTTGACAGATATATTGCCAAGTGGGAATAGGTGGTGATGATGAGCCACAGAAGTGTGCTTCTATTGTGTGCTTTCATTCGCTCCTTGTGTCTCTTCCACCTCATCGTCGCTTCACCTCTTTGTCCTTTGGTTCAATTTAGAAATCACAAGTCAGGAGCAGTCAAGTGCTACCATTCTGCCGCACAACGGCATGTCTCTGAATACTAAAAGAAGACAGTGGGAATGTATTAGTTACACAAAGTCTGTGGTGTGTTTTTATTGAATTATGAAGAATTTATGATAGCAATTTGATCTGGTGTATCACTTTCAGCTCAGCTCTTGTTCTGCATGTTTAAGATATAGTGCAGCACTTGAGTATCTGTCTCTTTGGGGAGTTGGCAGGGAGCAAAGCATGCTGTGTGATGCTTCGCTCCTCCTAATCACAGTTTTGACTCTTCAAAGAAAATATGATGACTCAAATTCATATTCGACACGGTAATAATAAAACTACTTAAAATTATAAAGTCGCTCCCAATCCATCCCATTTTTATAACCCTATGTTTATCTCCCCGTTTTAATTAGTAAGTGGCATTCATTTCTGCTGTTGCTTTTATCACCAATCATTTACAAGCCCAGGGATGATCATGTTAATATTACCGCATTATGGAATATATTCGCTTGGTTAATTAGGTTGTTCTTTTTAATTAGAATGTAATTGTGAGAATTGGTGTCTTTTAAAGGGGAAATGCAGGCCAGCAGACAGACCAGGCGGTGTAGTTCAACTGTGGATGAGAATATAGGCAACAGCGCCCTCTAGACGTCCAAAGGTAAACTGCATTATGTTCGCTTGAACTTCTACGTGTATGTAAGTCCACGTTGATTGTCTGTTTATGCATGTGTACATTTTAATAAAATATGTTTTAGTATAATTGACCCATATGAAAAGACTCTCAGAGTTACAAATGCTCCACGGGGGAATGATGCACTACTGAGTCAGTGAGTGTTCATGAACATTCATAGAGCGGTATGCATTTTTGAGGCCAGTACTTCATACTTATGATGTGTGGTGATAAGTTTTCCTCTTGCTAAAATGAGTGGAATGACTCACGATCAAACATAAAGCATGATTGTGTTGCAGAAGAGCCTTTCCACTGAGCTTTAAGGACAGCTTCTCTTTTGATTTAGGGGTACTGTAGTTTGATTCCTATGCAGTCTTTAAACTAATGCAAAATAAAACTGGAGTTGCTTGATGGAAGTTACTTTTTTTAATTTAGGTGTTATCCTTGTGCAAATAATTTTGTGATAGAGAAAGACAACAGTGGATCCTCTCTGAGCCTCACAAGAGCAAAAGGACATTGTATCGTTTGGGCTTGGACAGTGTTATGTTGAGTTGTGAAACCAAACTTTATTTAAAAGAGAAAATGTAATTTAGGGATTGTGTTTAGAGTTAATTTTTAACACACTGTACATGTTGTTTTTCAAAGCTGATTTAAATAATTTGAAGGTGTAGGAACATTTTGAACAGTGAAAAGACTGCATTTCTTTTCTAGGTTTAAATATATTGTTGCAGTGAAATATTTAGAGCACAAAGTTTGCCCAGAAGAAAGCTTGTCTACATTATCATGCATGTAGGTGGTCAAAGCAAGCAGGCGGTACTCATTTAGTGTATATTTTGCATGAGGGATCTTCACCCTCGCTGTTAAACTTTGGCCTTCCCTGAAACATGTAAGTCTCCACCATCTCATTGTGTATTTGCTCTCGGGGGTGTGAATTTGATGTGTGTCACCAAATTTTTTTGGTGTGCATCAAATGTGTTCTGCAAGCTGATTCCGCAACATCCTGTGTCAAGCTTGCTTGGGCATCAGAACAATACCAACAAAGTAAAATGCAAAATGAAATGAAGGGAAGCTATTAAATCCTTAAATATATAAAAAGTTTTCAGTTGGTTGTCTGGCATATTTTGCATGGGTGTAATTGTGTTCTATTCTGTGGCAAAATTCAGTATTTCTAAAAGGTTTAGGAATGTTGAAAAAGACACAATTCTCATCCTCGTGAGTTTTCTCTCTGTACATTTGTGTGCATGGCTCTAAATCTTTGTGTGTACTTTTGCCTACACCTTAAACATATCAACTTACAACTTAATCATTCAGTGCAGCCCGTACACCACCTTCACACCCACAAGTAGCAAACATAGCCGGCCACAGGTAAACAGCACTATCTCTCGGCCAATCCTTCACATGGGGTAAGGCAATTACAAACCCTGCATGTCACCATGCCATGCCACCTATATCACACACACATCTATGCGTTCACTGGGAGACACACCCCTCTGGTCTCAAACCAACCTTACTATTTCATCTCTCTTCTTCCTTCTCCCTCCCTCTCTGCATGTCATTCTCTGTCACTCGCCTTGTGCAAAATTACACTGAGGCAAGCTGCCACAGTATTGAGGAATAGTGTCATATACTGGCAATTTCCTCCCTAGGTGTCAGGCATACTTTACCTTAATATGTCTGCAGCGACTCTTAATAAAACAGTCTTGTCTATATACATATCTCTACCACAGCCCGGCCTGTGCCACACTGCACACGGCACTCAATAGCATGCTGTTAAATATTTACCTCTACTGAATGTCAACGGAGGAGGAGTAGGCAGAGAGTAGAAGAGGCGACAGAGGAGATAGAGGAGAGAAATGGAAAAATATGTCCCCGGTTGGTGTTTCAGCTGTCTGGATCTGTTGCATGGCAGTCTAGGAGAAATTCCATATCAGCTAACGGAATGTTTTAGGATATCATGATGCCATATCAATGCAGGCTGCTTGCTTAAGTGGAAAAAATATGGTGAGAATTGGAAATTGGGTATTTGTGACAGAATAAAGGGAAGTGTTTGGATGCAGAGAAATTTACCGTGCCTGTCTACCTCATGTAATGATCTTCAAGCCCTGCACAGTGTCAAACCTCAATGCACTGACAAGAGTTTGACTCAGAAATGAACAATAGGTCCCTGGCGGAGAGAATGGGCAAAACTTATCAACAGTAACCAAGAAAGACTACTGCGGATTGGGATCAAGCCGTGCATTGCATGATTTCTCTGCTAACAATGCTTCTTTCTGGCAGACATGTTTTTACTTTTCCTTCCCACATGCAGAGCTGCTTTGTATTGGATAGTCTGGAAAGGAAATTTTTAGCGCTGTAGGGACAAGGAACGAAAATAGACATGCGATACTTGACCTGGACTTCCAAGGTTCTGGCAGACATGTTAAATATCACTTATGTCCAAATTGTTTTAGTTGGACCCTGGCTTTCTTCATTTCTGTCACATTTAGAGAAATGATAAAAGTGCATTATACAGCATGCTTGTTATATTCACTGAGATAACACAGGGCATGCCGGGCACATGTCTGAAACAATCCCGATGTGCGTACAATAGCTGCCATTGATAACGGATGATGCTTTGAATTATCAAGCCATTCTCTGAGCAGAATAGAAAACCTAAGCTCCACTGTCCAATCACACAAACTTTATCAGTTAGCAGCCGTGTTCATTTGAGTGAAAGTTGGAAAAGTATCTCCTGGATGTTAACTATGTGGCAGGTGTCCTGATAATAATCATGAGCTTGAAGGAAGGAAAGCTAACATCTCCTTTAAGTGCAGATTCTGCAGCTCAGACTCAGAGGCAGAAATATTCTCAGCAAGGGGAAACAGAAAAAAGGGAAGAAAAACGGCAGCTGGGTTTTTAATGACTTTCTGCACATTAGAATAATCTGTCATTTCAATTAGTGGGATTGTCATCTGTGAGACGTCTCCTGCTGCACCCACACATAGACACACCCATGCATGCGTGCACACACACACACACACACACACACACACCACACATGCCTATACCTTGAGGTTGTCATCTGTACCCCTCATGGGAAAGAATCAGGGATGTCAAAGCAACCCCACCTACCCTCCTCCTCCTTCCTTACCACCACCACGTATGCACGCACACCACCAACACCACCACCACCACCACCACAACTCCACACACACCTTCCCTACAAAAACAAAGCGAGGTTTCAAGGGAAATTGCTTGACAGCAGCTTAAAAGCCAGTCAGGAATACCTTATCAGGCGAGGGCTGCCATCGTGCCTCGCGGGGTCATTTCATTACGATTACCTTACCCTCCTTAACTCAAAGAGAGTGAAGAGAGAGAATGAGTAAAGGAGACAGAGAGGAGGTGGTGGGGGGGGGGCTGCAGGTGTTAGTGGTGATGGTGGTGGTGATGGTGGCAGGGAGGGGGTAAACTCTGTAAGAAAGATGGAAAGTTTCAGAAAGTGCTTAACTTTTACTTTCTTTCTCAGAGTTTTTTTCCCCTGTTTTTAAACTTGTGTCAGTAATGAGCTTACATCTATTTTATGACTGCTATCATATACTGTATATCATCTGCTGTATACCTCTTCCGCTGCTATTATGGGATGTCTCAAGCATAGAAATAAAAAAACACACACACACTAAATACTTTCTTTCTTTGTATCATCTGTCTTTTAAGGTCAACATTTATATTCAGCGGAAAATCATTCACCAAAGGACCTCATTTATTTAGCTCAGAGATTTTTCTTACCTTACAGTGCACGTAAAAACAAGGAGAAAGGAACTTGCCCTCATGTCCAGCCAAGTAATTTCATTAAACTTTTTTTTGTTTATTGAGGATTACTTGACCCACTTTCAAGCTGTTATTACTTCTGTCTAATTATGTTTTCTAGGGTAAGGAAGCATGTATTTCTTTTTTTTTTCTTTTGTGCCTCAAGGCAATTAAGTGGCTTCCAGAAAATAAGGCAGTATGGCATGTAGGGATGATGTTATGATTGCTAATTATGCTGTGATGCAGCCCTGAGAAATGCTCTGCACTCTGGCTTTTGTCCGGCTGCCTTTGCCAGGCCCAGATAATATTTATGAAATGTAGACATTCTTGGGGCTAAGGCAGAGTCTTTATAATGGGAGACAGATGGGGTCTGCTTTGGATTAAGAACATCGAGTCTGCTATCTGTGGGAACACCTTCTCTCCACGTGTCTGTGCGCTTAAATGTGTGCACACGTCTGCCTGAGCGCATTTGCATCTGTGCAAACTGTGTGCCTGAGCGCTTACTCATGTATTAATGTGTATGTGTGCGTAATTGCGATTGTCTTTGACAGCCTCAGTGTAGACCTTTTTTTAATGCATTTCTGAGTTATGGTAACCATTGAGAGGTCTGCTCTTTCCAGTGACTTATACATTTGACAGTGGAAATGGGAATAATTGTGCAAAAATGCTTCTCAGTAACAACAAAAAAACCCTTTACAATTACATAGCTGAGGTTCATTTGAGCCAGAATTTTTCTATTGCCAGCAACCAAAGATATGTTTCCGAGTAAATGCTTCTCCAGTCCTGATTCATCGCAACCAATGAACCTTCAGTACCTCATTGAGATGAAGAGATATGCAATACGAAGGCAAATTACAGATAATATCCCCTGGAGAAACCGCACTACACACTATGGTGTTCTGTTTACTCTACTAACATGCCATCCTAATGACTTCAAGCTAACATGCTAATGATAGCATGATAATTTTCGAAATCACAAATCATTTTCAAGCCCAGTTCTGCAGACGAAATGTTGCTCTATCAGCCTATTGTTTGCAGCCACTGAGATTTAATTATGTCAATAGATTCCCAGAAAGGGCGAGGACAAGTAAAGGTATCATGTTATGTTCAGTGACATGGTGAAAATGTTTATTAGACTCCAGAGTAACCATAAAATCAGATAAAGTCTCAGGATTCATATAGGTGTTTTCTCCTGGCTCTGATGATAATGACACCAGGATATCAGCAGCATAACTGCCTATCACTCTTCCTCCTTTATCTCCCCGCTTTCCCTGTCCTTTTACTTCCCTTGTTCACCCCCTGAGCCTGCATGTTTGCCTCTTTTTCACCTCCCTCTCTTTTCTTTTGTCTCCCTTTGCCTCTTGCTCCACCTCTCTTTCTACTTCTCTGTTCTTCCTCTCTTTTCATCTCTCCTCTTTCTATGTGTCCTTCACAAACACCTCCCCTCCCTCTGGAGCAAAGGCTGACAGGATAAGAAACATGTTGCAATAAGACAGTCCAGGAAAGGAAGGATTGATAGTGAGACAAAGGTGGGCTTTGCTGCAGTATATGAATACATGCTTGTGTGTGTGTGTGTGTGTGTGTGTGTGTGTGTGTGTGTGTGTGTGTGTGTGTGTGCGTGTGTGCGCGTGTGCGTGTGCGTGTGTGTGAGTCTCTAAATATCCTTACATGCATGCTCCGCCGTCTGAGCTGTACACTCGGGTATTTCAGCTGGAAGAGACAGAAAATGGAGTAAAAGTTGAATGATTGCATTACCATTGAACGGGGCTCAGATTCAACCAGCAAAACACTGCTGCCATGAAAAACGCTGGCAGAAATTCATAAAGACACTAACACTCAAGACCTGAGCAAAGGAAATCAATATTTTTGAAAATATTTCCCTTGTTTGAACTACTTTAGGAGGGCCTGTCTCCGCTTTTCTTACACTAAAAATGCGACCCTCTTTGCAGGCTTCTTCTTTTAAATTAGTGCTCAACTTCTCTGCTCCTTTAATATAAATATGCATGTCGGACACAAATCTCCAGCTGCCTCTTTCAAAGACAAGGGAAACAAGGTTGAATCAAGTCTTTTTTGCCCCACATTAATACTTATCCTCTGCCAAATTGAGTATATGGAAATAAAGTGAATCTATTGAGGCCATATTAGTCCCATTTGAGTATGTGTCATTGAAAAGATAGTGAACAGGGTTAAGTCGAATGACACTTTCAACTCAATGAATTAGACACAGTTAAGGATTAGCCCATAATGGAGGTCAATTGATTAACAGTGTTAAATACAGAATTTAATGTTGAAGTTTGAATAAAGGAAAATCAGAGGGGAAGAGAAGAGGAGGAGGTTGACATCAAACTTGGACTCTATTTTTGTTTTTCCTCAATCTATCACACGTCAGGTTTGCATAATCATAATTCATTAACTAGCGTGTTTCTCCTCTGTTGAGATTCTGTTTCTGGAGCATCAAAGATTTTCCCTCTGCTGTATCTTCCCTGTCATATCCCATCTTTTGTCATCCGCCTGGCTTCTCCCGCCAACAATGGGGGTGAAAATTACATTTTAGCTGGAACGTTTCATTTGGCGAAGCGCCAGCCGCCATAATCTTTTTGTGCAAAGGTGAAAACATCAGGCGGCATTTGCTGCACTTCATGTATGTAAATCAGTGCAGTGATGCACACCTTCTGAAGCGGCTCGATGGTGTGTTTAGACTGCTTAGAGACAGAGATACAATGTAAGCTCTCAGTGTGCATGTGTGTGCCTTTGGTTGTGCATTAGTGAGCAAGTGTGTGTGTGTGTATGTGTGTGTGTGTGTGCGTGTGCGTGTGTGTGTGTGTGTGTGTGTTCAGGCCTATGTTTATACCCTTTAGTGACAGCCTCAACATAATCTTGGCTTGCTCTACAGGCATGGTGGGATGATACTTCAAAGTAAGTACCTGCTAACAGACATTAGTCCATGTAAACAGGGCATACTCTGCCTAAGCCAAGTGTGTAGCAATGTGTGTGGTTGCATGCGTGCATATGCATGTGTGTGAGGTGAAAAATATTTCACACAGTTGTAATATTATGTCATGCTTTGCTGGACAATTCGGCATGTACTCACAGGTGCGTGTTTGAGTGTATGCAGGAGTGTTTGTGGTGTGTTTGCATGTCATATTGTCTCTGCAGTGGCAGGTGAGAGAGTCAAATGTAATGAGGCTGTCTCCCTTATGGTTTAAACATGAGCACAGAAAGATGGAGACAGAGAGAGAGAATCAGTTTAGTGTCTTGAGGCAGAAAAATAAAGAAGGACTGAGGCTTCAGCTGCGTAACACGTTGCAACATTTTACTGCAAGGAAACCCCGTGATAAAAAAGATGCATTTTGTATCTTTGCACAGATTGATTTTACAGACTTTTATATCGCTTGCCTTCGAGTGCATAACCCATGAAAAAAATGTCGTTAAAAACAACATTTCTAACTGCATATTGCAAGAGGGCTGTTTGGATTTTTTTTTAAATGTGAGGCTATTCTGAGCCCTGAAGAACATACTATATACTATAGCATACGTCTTTAAGCCAAAATACTCAAAACATTGAACAACTATTTCCAGTACATATTATACGTACACTATTAATGTTATTTGATGGATGTAGCTTGTAGCTTCCATTAACGATCACATTGATTTTTTAGGTGTAACATTTTATAATGAACAGTTTTCATGCAAAAGAGGATTGTTTTGTTTAATACAAGATAGTATTTTGCATCCTGCGTTACATCAAATAAGGATTTGGTATAAAATCATAGTTTTAGTTAAACCAAAAAAATCAATGCATCTTATTTCATTCTTTGTGTATTTTGTATTATATTTAACCAATCGGTTAAATATAAATATATGGGGTTTTTTTCTAGAAACTTTAAGTAATATGAAATTTTGAAAACATTTCCACATATCACAAAAGATCTCATATTTAATATAATAAAGTAATCAGGAGGAATTTGATCAGACACATTTTTTTAAAAAAGGCATTCCATATCATTCCATTTTCACCTTTCGTGGAGGAAAAATTGATTCAAACACTCAATATGATTCAGTGAATTAGATTAGCAGATAACCTCCAGGATCAACACCTTTACCCTTTACACCCTCACGCTGTAGACAGGATATATATCAATACACTTATCAAACACCACTATCGCACCTTTGGATGCATGGATGGTTACCCAACCTGCCCAAACCAGCCAGTTCATCATTCCAACAAATTGTGTTTCTCGAGAGGATGAGAAAACAGTGTTGGAAAAAAAAGCAGACATCACTCAATACTGACACTTTCTTTAATAAGTTGCGTTTGTGCATCTTCCATCTGAAATACTTTTGCACTTTTCTACTTTAAATCCCTCCTCTGTCCTTTTTTACTGCCTGTTATGTCACCTCCTTCCATGTCCAGGCTCGTCCCTTATCACTCCATGTTCTACACAGGCTGAGGGACTCCTCTCCCTTTCTGAAGCTCATTCTCTTTTTTCCCTCCCTTCCTTACCAAGACAATAGACAGGAAGGATAACCCCTTACTCTAGAATTAATTATCTTCCCCCTTTAATTCAGGGCCACACTGATTAACTCTGTATGTAAAATCAAGTCCATATTAACATAATATTTTGCTATCGTCTCTAAGCTGAGGTCCCCTGACCTTTTCAGCCTCCTAAGCCCCCATCTCCCCCCCACTCCCTCTCCCTCTCTCTCTCTCTCTCTTTCTCTCTCTCTCTCTCTCTCTCTCTCTCTCTCTCTCTCTCTCTCTCTTTCTCTCTCTTTCTCTCTCTCTCTCTCTCTCTCTCTCTCTCTCTCTCTCTCTCTCTCTCTCTCTCGCTTTCTCTCTCTCTCATCTTTTACTCTCAGGAGGTACCTGACAGTCCCAGCCTATGAATGTGATTTGAAGGGCTAAATTAGATTTTACTTCTCTTTTTCCATCCCTCCCTCCTCGGTATGTGTATGAAACTAACGACAGTTCATTTTGAGGCCTGGGTATAATTATGTGTGCTTTTTTTCCCTCTATCATTGACTGCTCTGATGGCAAGGCTGATATGCTGTGTTAATATAAACGTTTAGCTGGGTTATTATGAGCCCTGAGAGTCATAAAGGACATCCAACCTGCACACCGATTGTCTCCCGTACAGTACGTCCACCTTCAGTGTCTGCTGCTATTCTTCTCTTTATCGCTGTCCCCAGTCACTCTCTCCCTCTAGTTATCGCTATCTTGTTTCTTTTTCTATCTTTGTCTACGTCTGATGTAATGTTCCCCAGCAGAATTAGAGAGACTGGAGAGTGCTTTCAAATCAACATTCTTGAATGGTCATGAATGGTTGGCACACTTAAGTTGGCCGCTGTAAGACTTGAGAAAATGTCATTTGGGGAAATGAATGTTGGTGCGGTGCCTGAGATGAGGAGAACTGACACACCATCACTTTGATGGCGGATTCACCATGAGGCTGAGGAGTGTAGCCGGGGTGGCTTTAATGAAAAATCCAACGCTGCTTTAAACAATGTTGTTTTGTTGAAGGACAGCCCTTTACTGTAACAAGTAGAGTAAACTCACACTGTTATCAGAGGGAAATTGTCACTGGAAACAGAAAATGTTTGGTATATGTCTTTGATAGATTACATTTAAGATCATTTCACGATCTGTCCTCTTGTCTTTTGTGTCTAATTGTAGGTTCAAAATGGTTCATCTTGAAACATTGCATAGTTATGATGCCGTGCCAATAATCCAGTAAACCAAGCGTTATTGGATGATGGGATGTACATTCATCTATTGCTTGACAATCAGCATCTTTACTTTTTCTTTTTATAGATGATGAAAATTAAAAAGTTATTTGCATTATTTGTTTTTCTTTGAAAGTGTACAAATTTTAGTGCAACCTTCACATCAATACTTCAACACAACATGTGTCCAAATGTCTGGCCTTCAGTCATGTATCTAAATTACAGTATGTTGTATCAGTAAGTCGCTATGTTAACTACTGCACTTGAGTTTAAATTTATACATAACTTTTTAGCTTTTAGAGCTGGCTTTCCATTCTTAAGCTTAAAACAGAAACATAAAACATCTCCCCTCAAGGTCTACAGACCAAATTTTAAATTTTAGTTTTTCCTCAGTACTTTTAGGTTATCTATAATACATCTTTCTTTTAGCTATAGTTCATTCCACCCACTCAATTTAAAGAAATCATGTAACATCTGACTTAATGTAATCCTTTTTTTAGTCATCACTAAATGCCTTCAGTAATTATCATGCACTCTATTATAGTGTATATGCTTTCCATCGCATTCAATTCAAGAATGTTGGAAAGCAGTTTTACCCTAGTTTCTGCTGTTAGACCCACTTACATCCAAGGTGTCCATGTTCAGATACAAAAAAAGAGGCTTTACAGCAAACAGAATTAGTGAGGCCTCACAGTGTAAGCTGAGGAAATAGGCCTTGCTTACCAGTGTGTGTGTGTGTGTGTGTGTGTGTGTGTGTGTGAGAGAGAGAGAGAGAGAGAGAGAGAGAGAGAGAGAGAGAGAGAGAGAGAGAGAGAGAGAGAGAGAGAGAGAGAGAGAGAGAGAGAGAGAGAGCGATGGTGTTGGTTGTTTCAGCTCTGGGCAGGTAAACATTCAGAAGGATATTAGCTTCGAATCAGCACCACTATATCACTCAGAGGTTTAATTAATTTCAATCCATAGGGTAGGTGGCCTGTGGAAAGTCTGCATTTTTGTCTGTTTGTGCGTCTGTTTCCATTTAGGCTTACAACCCTGTCACGGTTAAGGTGTCTAAAACTGCTGGAAAGGTCAGCGCTCTCTTTAGCCAGTCTCACATTTTAATTGACTATCTCTCTCTCACGGGCACACAGACATGCACTCACGCACACACACATGCACAGTACCTTCACACACGCCCCCATCATTACGATGGGTATGGATGCCAGTATGAATTGATGATCACCTATCTAAAGCCTAATCACTCTGCAGGACCTGAGGGAGGCTGGGTGATCCATTTCCCTCGACTACTCCACAGGAAACTCACTCTCACATGCTGGGCCTGTTGATGAGTAGAAAATGAGCATTCTACCTGGTTTAATATCGCAGTACATCACAAAGTCCTGGGAAGAGTTGAAATGGACATACAATGGCGCTGGAAATCAGGCATCAAAATTGGTGAGATTGGGGAAAGTGGAAGGATTTACAGTAATATGGAGCTCAAATTCAGATCAATAATAATAATGATTTGCAGAAAAGAAATCACATGTAATGTGATGCTAATAGCTGTAAGTGAAAAATTGATATAGAGAGATACGTAGATGGATACAGAGATATATAGATCACAATTTCTCTTTAATCGCTAATTTTTTATGCCATAAAATAACATACAGGATACAAGTATTTAACTCGCTTTTTTTTTTTTAGATATGCACTGTTCTACACAAGATCAGTTCAATCAGAGAAGACAAGTGGTGGTGGTGGCTGATGTCTCAGCTGAGCCTTACTAAGTGGGAAAGTCAGTGAATCTTCCTGAACTGGGGTGGTGGTAAGGAGGTAGAGGACGTAACAGCAGCATGAATAAACTGGAGGTAGAGAGAGGATCATATTTCTGAAGACAGCTGCTGATAGGCTCACAATGATGGTTTACAGCTGTGCTATTGGATGAACATGAACAGATGGTGTAAACAACTAGTTTTTCCAGACAATGGTAATAGAATATTTAGACCATGTGTGTGAGGTGTGATGGTATGAGAAATAAACTGTGGCTTAAGTCTAAATTATTAGACCTCCTGACTGAACTTTTACTGGAGCTTCAATGTGTTTGGGAGGACAGGAGAGACTGAGCCTTGTTTACAGTAGTCGATACTTCGTCCAGTGCAGTCCCCTGATTGGGAAGATAGTTATGGACCATGATCAACAAGAGATTAAATAAGGCCAAATATCAGATTTAAGCCACAGCAACAAAGAAAAAATGTTGCTGTAAAGTTACATTTTTATGAGGTAATCATTTTCCCAGAATGGATCATAGTTTGACAGTCAAAGAAAGACTCTTAGGGCCAATTTTTTTTAAATCACAGTGCTCCATTAAACCACATGTGTCAAACTCAAGGCCCGAGGGCCAAATGTGGCCCGCCACATCGTTTTATGTGGTCAGCAAGAGCATAAAAGGTTAGAGTGTCTAAAAATTAATAGGTGAAAATTGTGCTATGACCAAAACTACATTTACCACAATGCAGTAGCGGTAATTAAGCCCATTTTAACTTTTACATAACCATTTTGAACAAAGTTAATGTCCTATCTTGTGTTTGATGTTATTTTCCTTTATTCACTTGGATAGTTTGGTCCTTAATCGATGGAGTTCTGTAGGTTTCATAACCTGACAAATTAAAAGGATTTAATTTGCAATAATCATATATTTTCTGTGCAACTGTAAAGTTTGTAACTTCAATAAGCAATAAATTCAGCGTTATTTAACACTATTTATGTTACATTACATTGAATTATGCTGATATGGCCCTCGGTGAAAATTAGTTTGACACCCCTGCTTTAAACCATGCAACAACAAAAACAGCAACGGAAGCACTTTACGTTGTGATCATTAGCAGTTATTTCTTAGATCCAAAAGCAGACAGACCATATTGAGATACAGACAAAACCTGGGTTGTTGCTATTCAAACAGAAACATAATGCCCATTGATGCACCATTTCCTAAAGGAAAAAGTCAGACACCCGACAAAGCACACACACACATACATACATACATACATACAAACTAAACAAAATGGCAATAACACAGACTGGCTTTGGTCCAAGCCTTTTGGAATTGGAGAAAAGAAGAGTGTGAAAATGAGTGAGGAAGTGGGGGGGGGGGGGAGCACAGGATGAGGTGTGTTATTCAGTCTCTCCACAGGGGTTAGGACAACTAGGAGAGCAGGAGAGTCTGTTCATTGTCCACACATGCCACACACATATACGGATGCCAGACAGAAGGCAGGCTTTTCCACAGCAAAACCCAATATATTGCAACATTTGCAAAAGAAAAGTGAAAATGGGTTTAAATTTAAGTTATTTTCTCCATCTCTTCCTCAGCACCACACACTTGTTGTCCAGACTCGGTCAGCTATGGTAGGTGCTTCTTTCTCCTGTATGTCTGAGCCACATATGTATTGTAGACAACAAAAGAAATGTCAATAAAGAAGAGGAAACTGGAATGATAACTTTTAACTTTCAACAAACACAAACACTATTAATAGATTTGGATTAATGCATGCTGCATGCATGCTGACTATGGCCAAACGTTTCCTGGTAAACAGTGTTAGACAGTGATCATGATGTAGACCTTCTTCACTTACATTTTTTAGCATGCAATTTGAGAATAAACCGAATATTGTGAGAACACTCACTTCTCTTTTTCATGTATCTGGAAAATGTTAATCTAAATCCATCCATCTACTAAAACGTGTTAGTCTAGACGTCCGGGCCTTGATGGACCTCTACCTCTTCCCAGAGGGCAGCAGTGAGAACAGACTGTGGCTGGGGTGTGAACTGTCACTTTGGTGATGCTTGTAGCCCTATGCAGACATCTGGTGTTGTAGATGTCTGACAGAGAGGATTTCTGTACACGTACGACTTTCTGTGATGACTTCCTGACCCTTTCCAGTGCCTTCTTGTCAGGTGAGGATGTTCTCCACAGAACACCTGTAGAAGGACAGCAGCAGGTCCTGGGACACATTTACCCTTCTCAGCAACTTTAAACAGTATTGGCGCTGCTGCACTTTTTCACTAGGGCATTGGTGTTGGTGCCCACGTTAGGTCCTGTGAGATGTGTGTTCCCAGGAATGGAAGTCCCATCAGATTAGAAGAGGCCTCCCTGCAGGCTGACTCATCACACAACATAAATCAATAAAATAAGAAAATATGTATATTTTAAAAAACTGTAATTGTGATACAGCGGGGCTGATCCTGTTATTAAATTCCTTTATCAAATCAAAGCCATCTTAGCAACAAACTTTGCAATAGGAGATGTTATCTAAAAACTTTTAATTTTTGGATTGGGTTATTCACACCTTGCTTCAATTGCGGACAATCTGACAGTAATCTGAGCTCTGACCAATGAGCAGATTATTTTACATTTTTTATACCTTTACATTCCAAGCTTTATGACTGAGTAAAGTTCAAGAGAAGTTTTTCTCCTGGAAAATGAAACAGTCTCTCCCCAAATAGTAAACCAGCTATTTTATTAGGTACATTTATATAATCAAATATAATCAACTACAACAGCGCTGCTAGAAAGTCTCTTTTTTATGAAAACTGTAATTTTAGAAAGATAACTTCGCTTTATGTTGTGCTGTGGTGTCATAGTGGAATTCATTACATTTAATGGTATTGTGATATTGCGCTCCACTCATGTATATAATTGAGGTATACCAAATATTAAGGAGATGACTCAGCATAACCCAGTTTAGTTCATTGTCAGAAAGTATGTCAATAATAAGCATGTAGAAAGAATAACAACTAAAACTACGTGTTTGTAAAATGGACAGATTCCAAGCAAAATACTCTGATTAGAAACATTCACCTCAGTAACAACTCCCACAGTTACAAACATTACACAATTTTGCAAGTTAGGAACAAAAACAAATCATTATGACAGCAATCGGTTCTGAAGTGTATATCTTTCTCTCACACATCAGTTGTTGTTAGTGCCATAATAAACAAGCGAACAGTGAACGAGGATCTTGAAGATGTGGTTGAACAAAATAAATGAAATTGTGGTCCAGAGAAGTGTGTCTCATTTTCAGTCTGATAAGTTTGAAGAAGCTGTTGCTGAAATGACATATTACACATCTCAAGCACATTCAAACTGAATTTCTTCATTTACCAAAATCCCTTAGTGGAACAAACTTCCAAAAGAGTCATCAGACGACATAATTTCTATGTGAAAAGCAAAGTTGTCGTCTGGTGTTGAACAAATCCAGTCGATAAAAGAATCTTTACTCTAAAGACTGGCCCTGATCTGTTTTATCAGTAGAAATAAAATAATTTTGTGCTTCATTACTACTTGAAGCCCAGTTTCATAGCTGCAAATAATATATTTCATACATGTTGTTTTTGTGTTGAGGTTAGTGTGGAGGTTAGCCTGAATACTAAAGTAATGGTCCATGATACATGAATATCACATACAGTATATCCAGCCTGGGTAAGTTTAATAATGTAGCAGCTGCACTGATGTTTGTCATTACTAGCCATCTATCAAGACTCTCTTCAACTCATGCGTTTTGCTGCATGGCATCAAAAATCAGTCGAAACCGATACTGAAAATATGTACGTTTTCCCAGAGATGGACTGATTAAAGGATTCCACAAAAAAGCTTTGCTTCTTTATTGATTTCACCTTTTTAAACTGTGTCTGCTGAGTATAAGATTCAGTTTATAAGACAGAGACAGGTTTAAAAAGGATTCTCAATTTAGCATGTGAACTGTGTAAAAAAAAAGAGGGGATGGAACTCATTATTTAAATGCCAGCTCTAATATTTTGGACAATTTGTGTTTATTAGAGAAGCTGAGGTCCTAATTTGAACTGTCGTCACGGATGCATCATATTACAAGACACACGTTCCTATTTCCTTTTGGTGTACAATATCCAGTACAAAGTGAGGACATGTAACACATGTGGCGTCTTTGAAAGGAAAAAAAAAAAAGTTGAAAAGAGTTCGTAATAATATAGAGAACTACAGTAGGAACTGTCATCATTTGTTCTTTGTGCACCACCTTCCACTCTCACAAATCAAAACTCCAAACCAGAGGCTCTCCATTTGTCTCCAAGTATTTTGATCATTCTGCTTTATCACTTTCAAAGACCATGTTGATAAAAAAAAAAAAAAAAAGTGTCAAAAGAAGGTAGGAAATTGTGACACTTGGGAGAGAAAAGATAGCGTTTCGATGAAGGCGTTCATCATTGTTAAGCACCAAACATGTCTGTTTGTGTTCTTATTCTGTACTGTGCTGATGGCTGATTTCAGCTTGTCCACTGCTTTAAGTAGGTGAATGCAATTTGTAAATGTTGACTTCTGTCAGGTATTTTTTTGTATGTGCTTTCACTAAGTAAAGAAAAGAAACATCTTTGAGTTGCAGTTGTGCAAATTCACACAACATCATGACAAATTAATTAAACTTGCGTAAATTATTGAAGTGTAGTGTAAAACTTTAGAGGTGTTAACTCTACAAATGACTATCTCAGTCTTTTTTTTTAATTGGACATGAACATGAATAATAACTGCATGCTTTAACTCATCTGTCAAATTAATGAATGGGTTCCTTTTCTGTGGATTAAAGATGCAGTGTGTGGAAGGGACACAAAAAAGCTCCTGATGAATAGTCAGTCTAGTGAGCTGTGACGTTAGTGGAAGAGAAAAGATTGACCACTGTAACCCAAGTCCTCATCATTTCACATTATGACCATCACTTAAACTGATGCATAGCCATTGGCCTGGCAAATGTCCCATAATGTGCTCAAGTGTAATGTGTTCATTACAGGTGGAATCGTGAGAAATGGAAATGAGGAGAGGAAATAATCTTCGGAGACACCCAATAGAGATGCTCATGAGGACACAAATTGTGATGTCAATCTCTTCTTTAATTGCAATGAATCAAGGTGTGTGTGTGTGTGTGTGTGTGTGTGTGTGTGTGTGTGTGTGTGTGTGTGTGTGTGTGTGTGTGTGTGTGTGTGTGTGTGTGTGTGTGTGTGTGTGTGTGTGTGTGTGTGTGTGTGTGTGTGTACTTCATCACACATTCTTTTGTGTTATGCTTTTGAATGTGGCGTGGTAGACCAGAAACTGCTCCTGTTGGGTGCCGAGCCTCTGGCCTTTGACCTTTAAATCTTCAGTCTGGTTTAATGATCCTATCCTCTCACACCCTAGAATATGTCACCATAGAAACATATCCTTCCCCCACCCCACTCATAATGCAAGAGAGTTCTCCAACCATGTCTAATTCAGTCTCAATCCAAGTCAGTTACCTCTGAAAAGATGTTTGCAGTCTGATCAGTATATCAGACATACCGTCTCCTTGAAGCCGATGTGAGAATTTTTGTAAGTTTAAATACTACAGATGATATAATTGGTAGCAACACCTGCGAATATACTCCATGCAAAGCAGCGTTCATCATGAAATAAGCTGAAAACAGGATCAAAAGAATTATTAATCAGAAGCATAAAGTAAAAGCCTTTTGTTAATTTACTTTTAGTAAAAGTTTTTTTTTTACTTCTTTATATATAGTATAGTATATTAGTATAATATATTTAAACCATGGATATACAGGACATATCCAGTGACTTCTGGCAAAATGTAATATTTAAAAACAAAAGATTTGTGTTGGTGAGTTTGCATATTGTACTTTGTTTGACACATAGGTCTTCTCAGGTTTGATGAAATATTTAAGAGCATAACTAATTTTCTCATAACCATGAATACTAATACCCAGCTGCCTGGCTTCATGTATTTTAGTCTATATATTACTGATTCATAGCCTATTATGTCCTATAGAAGTTAAACCGAGCTGGGAAAGTTAACAATGTATGGATTCTGCATGTCCAGCTATTGAGAAGGAGGAAGGAATGGTCCCTTTTAATCAATGTGAGTAATATTTGTGTCTGTGAGCGGGGAACCAGCCACATTATCATGTCAAGTTACAAATTAAAATGCCTGGCCGCTAACAGACTGGGGATATAAATGGGCCATCATGGCCATCTAAGTGTTATACTGACATTTTTCGCCTGCCACACAATTAATTCTATCAATCTGCATAACCTTTCCCAAAGCTCAGAAAACAATGGCATTTTATGGGTCAGAATGAATGGAGTCCAGCTGAAAAGTATGCTTAGACAATCATTATATTATTTAACAGATGTATTTAATTGGATTTTGATGTCTGGGTGTCTGTTTTCTGTAGAGCTGGGGCCAGTGAGCTGACTCCAGCTAATTCAATAGGCTAAATGGGATCACTGGAAACACTCTGCAATCATGACTGCATTAAGACGCTCATTCCCATCATGCAAACATTGCTTTGAGTTCTTGCCATTTATCCCGTGGTCTCTCTGTCTCTGTTTCCCTTGTATTATCACCCCTTCACAAGGCATTCTTTCATCCGCCGATTAATGAAAGTTGAGGTTGGGTTCCGTTTTGGACTCAAGTGAATTCACAAAAAGCAATTTACCAAAAAGCTCACACTTCTAGATGCATGAACTGCTTAGCTCCTCACTTTTCATAAATTAAGGGTGGAAGGCTTCCATCAGACAGGGTCTCAAAGGGATTGGGAAGGTGCTAAGCATGTCTGCCTTTAACGGAGGTGAAAAACAGACTAATTCATTAAGCATTGATCACCCCAAATGACAGCAAAGTGCTTCGACATTTAGCGGGCAAATAACTGACAAATTGGCACACAATTTTTGTACATTTCCAACTCTTTAATGGCTAAAGTATGGAGCAGAAAGGCAATAAAAATGTTAGCAGACAACCCGATGAACCCACACCCAGCCCATTATGCTCACCACTCCTTGTAGCTAAACGCCCTTAATGTCTTAAACTGTGGGCAAGGGCTGCCCTAATGATGCATTTTGGTGAGTGTTTCTCACTTTTTGATCAAAATTACATGTTTTATTTGATTCTTTTAAATGCAGTTTGTAATCGGAGCCCCATTATGCAGTGGGTGAATGGACCCATCATGAACGTTTAGGCTGAAAGTACCTGAGTATGTATTTGAGTAAATGTGCTTAATCTTGGACAGCCTAATATCATTTCTATCAACACTCCACCCCGTTCCGGCCTGTGAGATGAATACTGATATGACCTCATTATTGTATTATCATTGGTTGGGCTGCATGGCCAGCAGATGCACACACAGCTATGTGTGGAGATTTACACAGAATCTTTCAGAATGCAAGAATATCGAATGTCTAGAATTTGGCAGTGCAGACACTGTCTTCAGACACATAAACAGTGCACAGCTTTGTGCTTTTGGCACAGCTTCTGCTCAAGGACAATTAAAAGGGGTTAGGCCATGTCAGTCAATAGAAGAATGCTGGCAGACTGTGCTGAACGTCTACGTCTGTGAGGCTGTAGCGGTGCTAGATGAGCAGAGGGCTGACCTGAGCCCCAGCTAGACTTTATTAATCAAGGCAGGAAGTGTGTGCAACCTCTCAAGCTTGGCCTAAAGACTTTGCCTGCTGTCTTCCTGTCATGCCAGTTTCCTTCTCTGGTTGCTCTCTCCCAGCTTGTGTTTTTGACTTTATTTGCCTTATGTCTTTCTCTGTGCTGCCAATGCCTACCTCTTCATCTCTCTTTTGCATCCTCTGCTGATACATTTTGGCCCTGAGAACATCAGATAGCTGCGCAGGGATTTCAGAACAATAACTCCTCATGTAGGGTCTCTGAAAGGTGGTTATGATTTACAGCAATATAGATGTGGAGGTCCAAGAACTCTCATCCTCTCGTTCCACAGACACAGATGGATTGAGTCTGGTATCGTTTCCCTTAGAATCTTATTGTTGAGCTAAATTGTGCTCATTTTCACTATTTTGTGGTTGGTTTGTAATTAAGTGTGGATTCCTGTGGCCATTTTACTGCTTGGTGTTTATCAGGTTTCCTATGTGGTATTTTACAATAGGTAATTGTGTAATGTGGTTGTATGTGATGCAGGCCGTGTTTTCCCTAAACTCTTGCTTGCAGGAACAATGAACTACTTTAACAACTTCCTTACCTGGCACCACTTTATGTCTGTTTGTATTTATTTACTTGAAGGCTGTGGTCAGTGCAGTTATTGATCGTGTTAAAAGCCCATTCGTAGCAATTTTTTAAAAAAAATATGACTAGTTGCACACAGATTCCAACTAATGGCTGCCAAAAAACTCGGGATTCTACCCATTTTAATGCCCTGATTATAAATGCATCAACTCATTTTATTCACAAAGAAACTTGATTGTTGGCCTGAGTAAAATATGTGCATTGAAAAGAAAAATATCCTTGAAAAGTTACTTTGCATGAAACTTTGAGAAATCTAATAGTCATCAGTGAGTATTGCCGTTATTGAATCTTGCTGACATGATTTGAGGAGTATGCTGTCAAAAGAATACACAGAACCAGATGTAACTGTGAAGTACATTTCACCCGGGGTCTCCAAATTCTCATACCAAATGATGCAAATAAGGTAGAGAAAAATGATTAATGTGATTGTTGGAGTGATTGCAGCGACTGATTGATGGTTGGCCTCTTTTAATAAAAGTTTGTTACAAATAGTGTGTTTTTTCGTCACAAAAAAAGGAGCAGAAGTACAGCAGAGTTGGGAGGAAAACAGTCGGAAAAGTTGGTGCAATATTGACTGTGCCATCTGTGATGTGTGTGACTTCAAAGCTACAATTACTTTGAGCGGTTTTTAAGACTGATACCTGCTCATGTTAAGAGGCAGCCTCTCACCTCCGGAGAGCTGCACTGCCAGAAGAAAAATAATTCATTTTTAAGAAACGAAGGCAAAGGCAAATTCTGCCGCTCAGCTCTCTTCACATCCATCTTCAAAGAGAACCAAGTTCCTATATGAAACAATGGAATATTTGGCTTCTTATTCATGTCATGGGACATTTTTTTTTTTTTTTTGCCAGTGCAAGGCCCTTTAAATCCTCTATTGTTACTCACAGGCACTACTGAGAAGGACTAAGAGGCTTTTTGGACCCCACTGGACACTCTTAAACATAGACCAATCAGAATGCACAATAACAAGTTGAACACTCATTCCAGAACTGCAGGGATTTTGGTATCAGGATGATCTCCATCTTTAGAGAGACAATAAAAGTCCCAAAGACCCTGAGTTACCCTGGGTGTTTCCACGAGAGGACATTTTGTTCACTGGAGCTGTTTCCTCATGTCTCTTAAATGACAGCTTTGCTGCAGCCATTAACATGCATGCCACTGAAACGAGTATTATAGTTTAATTCCTACCATGAAAAGCTTCCAGAGGCATAAAAATGGAGCCGTGGTATGGTGGGGGGAGCGCAAAGACAGACAAGCTCCAGAGGCCTCATTGCTTGTGTGTTACGTTGACTTAATGGCAAATGGATGTCATTGGAATTTCGAGCGAGGCAGCAAGATCTTATCACACAGATAAATGAATTAATATTTTACACTTCAGCTGGATTTTCTTCCTGCTACAAGAAGGCTAGAGTTGAAGGGGGAGTCAAGTAAATTAAGAAAAAAGAAAAGAGAATGGCAGAGGAATAAGAGCTTTGGATGTGAACTCTTCTAATGTTATTCAGCAGCAGTGAGTCGTGTAAGAGAAAAGGATCTTTTCTTGTACCAGTCAAGGACATTATCTGCTCCTGCTAGCAGTTATTAGCATTAGCATTTATATATTCAATGCAATTTTGAGGTCTGGTGATACTCTGAGGGGTCAGGAGTGAAAAAAAACTAAATGAGGGAGGAAGGATAAAAAAGGTCTTTTCTCTGTGTGCAATTGGCACTAACCAGGACAGAATAGCCAATGAGGTAGGACACAAGGACATTTCATGCAAGAATTCAATCTGCGATCGGACGCTCAAAATCTCTCCATCAACAGGAGGAGACCACATCTCTGAACAATGCAGGAGAAATACACAGTTTAAGTATCAGGAATGGGAGGTCTGCTTTTAACAGTAATAGATGCACTCATTTATTAAATGTAATATGAATGCTGTACCTGCAGAGTTATACACTTTTGGTAAATTGTAAAATTGCATTTAAAACAACTAGAATAATGTAATATTTGGTGCTAGATTTTCTTCTAAAAATGTGAGGAAGTGAAGTGATTGATGGTCAGCGACAGAGTTGACTCTGTAGCTGATCCATCATCTGTTGAATTTTAAGTTAATAAAGGAAATCATAATGGTCTATACCTAAACATTCCATTCTGGAAATTTGGGCCAAAATGCAGAAAGAAAAAAAAAAGCTAAAATACAAGAAACACAGACATTTAGGACATAATGTCTTTATTAATTTTCAATGTGGAGAGAAAATTTAAAATATAAAATAAGTTAAGGTAAGATAAATATATTTGAAGTAAGATAATTAATCTTGTGTAATGTTTCCAGTGCTATTGTACCATTATAAATCTCTACAAATACAGACTGATTTGGAGCACATAATTATTCTGTAATTCTTTGTTTTGAACTACCTGCTGAAATTGAATTTGCAGCTGAACTGGATAATAACTAACATTTGTTTGACTATTTGAACGAATAATTATCCTGGAAAACATCTCTACACATGTAGATTTACACTGTGTTCCTGTCTTTGCCCTCTGCCATGCTCTTAGTTGGATCCTTCTAAGTCATACTTACACTGCTGCATTGTTATTTCAGACATAAATTGTTTTATTTGATTGAGCAGTGGTAAAATGTTGTGCCCCTCAATGGCATGAATGTTCCAGCACCACAACACAATATAATCTGTTTGACAATATGTACTCTCACTTCAGTGATGGCTTGGTATTTCATCCACCTTCATCATTTCAAAGCCAAATAGCTTATAATGGTGATCATCCATACTTGCGATGTGCATTAAGGAAGCTTCTGGAAACAAAATGAGTTTTTCCTCCAGACAGCTTTAAAAAAAAAAAAAGTGCTTTGTGACTAAAACAGCTTCATCCAGTTCACTTTAATACAGAGTAGAGGCAGGGAAGAAGAAAACTGGAAGACCCTGTAGTCTATGAATCTTTTATTGACATTCATATTTTAATACAGCTTTATATACTATATGTGAAAGATCATCTTTACATAAATTCATCCCTAAATGTGTCCACGCAAGTCGTCCAATCTCAGGTATAATGAGTCTCTTTATTCTCATCATCTTTGTGTTTGTTCCATGAGTAATTTGGGGGGCCCTGCATGTCACAATTTATCCACCCTTGCTATTTAAACACACACACACACACACACACACACACACACACACACACACACACACACACACACACACACACACACACACACACACACACACACACACATCCCACCTTGTCCTAGACAGTCATTGTGCAGTTGTATTAAGTGGTACGGGGCAGAAGAGGAGGGGATGGGGCACAGTGAGGGGAGCACATTCTCTTCTGAGGCTGACTTTGAGATTGTTATTATCATTTTCAAAGCATCAAAGCTTTCTCTCTCGCTTTTTCTCACTCTCTCTCCATCCAAGCTTAAAGAGATGAAAGTTTGCCTTTGTTCCATCCCCTGCTACATTACCTCTATGCATTAGGCCTCCTCTTTATCCGTGAAATTACCTTTTAGCTTTCTCATTCAGTGCAGGCAGTCTGCATGCGACGAGATGGCTCACACTTTTTCAGTACATCATATCCCCTCTACACACCTCTCTTCCTCTCTCCTTCTCTCTCCTCTTCTAAAAAGATTGTTGCTTTTTGCAGTTTGATTTTGTCTATACCTTTCTCTCTCTCTGTGCGTCTCTCTGTCTATCTCTCTCGCTCTCTCTCTCATTCACATTCTCTTTTTCTCTCTGTCACACAGACACACTCTCGCTCTCTCAATTTCAATGTATCTCTCTCTCTCTTCACTTCATATACGGTCCATCTGCCCCTTCATTATATGGTTAGTGTTGTTCTTTGATCATCCTATCTCCAAAGTAAACACAGGGGTCTGTGTTGTTCCCCCCATCACGCAGATGGCTGGGAGATGATGGCTGAGATGCTTCTGTTCTCGCTGCTGTTCAGAGAACCACTTTCCCAGCCTCTTAAAGTGCTCTTTGAAGCTGACAGGAAGCACTCTAAGAGAGAAAACTTGCTTGATCGTCATGCAAAAACACTTTCCCCCTTTTTTTGGTTTTGAATTATTTTTTTTTTCACTTTGATTGGGCTGATCTCGCTCTGCCTCTCTGTCTCTTTCATACATGTCTATCTTTCCAGTCACTCCTGACATTTCAATAAGCGACAGAACACAAACTGGAATCTTGGGACCTAGGTGAAACAATTTTTTTATGATTATATTTTACAAGCCACAAAAAAAACAAACATATTCTCTAACTAACACCATTACAAGAAAATGAAGGCAAAGTGGAATAAGGGTCAACATCAGTGCTAATACTGTAAAGCCAGAGTATTTAATAACGCTATCCTATCCATAAAACAGGTGGAATTGAAATGCAAGTGAGTAAAAAACATTTCAACCTCAAGAGAAATACTCGCGGGGCATTGCTCGGCCACAAGCCTTCATCACACAAATGAGCAAAAAGTGTATATGAGTTATGGTGAGATGCACACAGACGGAGATACACACACATTTTATACAACTGGGGTTGACTCTTTGCAGACTAATGTAATTAATAGCATTTTATCCATGTAGAATTTGAAATGAAGATGTAAATTGTTCGTTTAACATAGCCATAGGACATGGAGGCTTCTGCTGTCAAAGTCAATTACAGACTCAGCATAGTCCCAGACTTTATGAAAACCTAATCAAGATGTGGTGTGCGTCTGCACTTCTGTGTGTCTGGACACAGGATGGGATGTGTAGTTTGAGTGTGTGCCTGTGTGCGTGCGTGCGTGTGTGTGTGTGTGGCTACTGTCTTAGAGTAAGCAGATTGTTTTACACAGATTTCGGATGGTTACGCCGGTACAAAAATATCTTCAAACCACATCTTATCAACAGAGATAGAAGCTTAGAAGCTGATTCTGTGGCGGTGGAGGTTTATAATCTTAGAAAACATCATGATCATAACTCCCACTGGAGCCATTTTTTAGCTAAGTCGTGTTGCTCTGTCTAATGTGGAATTTAACTGAAATTATACTATTTTATGACGGCTATTCATTCAGAAGCACAGTAGTAAATTCATGATAGTCTATTTTTTTTAATTGAAATAAAATAGCGTGAGCATAACAAATGACAATATGTAGATAAAAATACATTCACGGCAGACATATTTCTTTCAATTTCACGTTTTTAAAAAAGACCAATGTGCACACATTATTCTTCAAGCAACAGTGCCAAATTAAAAAAAATAAAAATCTGTGGATTTAACCACTCAATTAAGATTATTGTTTTACCTTCAAGTAGGCTTTGAGATACTCTGATTGACATTTTTCATTATTTTTAAACAGGTTGTAGAATAAGAAGTTAATCAATTAATTTAGTGGAGCATGGGGCCATGTTTATTAAATAGTTTTGAAAGAATGTCATTTTAATCAACATCTTTATCCCTACCATATTAAAACATATGGCCCATATTCAGCTTTTTCCCTGCTAATCATCAGCTGAAGCTCATTCTTTACCTGCATTCCAATTTAACAATGCATCACTGTTTGTTACTGAAGCTGAAATGAGTTGAAAAGCACTATTGAAGAATCTGGTCAAACTTTCCTACACAACTTGTCATGCAAATGGACAACCAACATGAATTCCGTCGACAGAACTCAAATACTCAAATGAGCTCAGTGAAGTAAGCCATGCAGACAGAGACTCGCTTGTGTGGAAAGTCATTTATAAACGCCAAGAGTAGCCATTCATGCTCAATGATTTAGGACTTTCAAAACACATTTCTTGCTCATTTGAATAATAATGGTCATAAAAAACATTGCCTGAGGCAGAGCAAGCATACATCAAGCAACAACAAATGCCTTCTGAAGTTGACGAAAGGCTCGCAAACACAAAAACAATTAGGACACACAACTTAATTTGCAAATGCTCTGTTTCTCTGTAATGCCATGCTCATGCTCATTTTAATGAGTTTGAAGGCAGTGGTTTGTGTTTCTGATTGATTGGCTGTTACAGCCATATACTGCTGGACGAGGGAGACCTCACTACATGTTGGTAGGCATACAGACACACAAAAACACACTTCACTTTCCCCCGTTTTCTTATGCCTGACTTAATCACACCAGGTAGCTGATGACATGACATTCAAATACCCACATGCGTGCACTCACGCAAAAATGGATCAAACAAATCCATCCACTTTAAACAGATGACCTCGTGATTGCCTTACATCAAAACTAGGATGCAATTAAGTCTGAGTAGTGTTCATCAGCCCGGCCTGGCTTTGTCCAGAGGCTTTTCATTGTCCAGCACACTTAGCACCAAACATCAATGAAGAGAATCAAAAATGAATGCAATTACATACAACCAGTCAGTGGGAGAAAAAAAGAAGTCGACCCTTAAGTTCTACATCAAAAGAAAATGAGATTTTACCATCTATTGAACCCCAAGACACAAAGAATGGGAAATATAAGTGGAAATTTGTTTTAAAAAAATAAATTAACAACGTTGATATGATAAATTTATTCACAGCATGATTGAAATCAATGGTACATTTATCTTCCTTATCTTTCTGTATATTCGTCAGGTCAACATCAACACGTCCCTCCTGTCACAACAGTCGTATGTCATGCAGAAGTTCACATACCAACTTCAATGTGACTACAGTATATTTAAAATATCCAGTCAGTCATGCAGAGTATTTGATTTTTTTATGAAGGTCTGCTTTATTTTATTTTTTTTAAATGACCCCTCCTTCCTCTCACGAGACAGTTAGGGTGAGTCAGGTGAGGTGATGTTGACAAAGTGTACTTGGTATAAACTCAAGTCTTACAACCTCATTCTTCTCTGTCAGGTGCTGCTTTCTTTAAGGAGTGATCCAGGGAATGGAGCTTGAAGGTTGCTTTATAGCTTTAAAGGGGTATTTATGCCCCAAATATTACAGTATGTACTGACAGTGACCTTCTTATTTGAGCCTCTGTCAGTCGCCCATGCCAAGTAGCCACGTGTGCACCAAATAGCTTTGGAGTTCACTGTAAGAGTGTGGCTTCTAGATTTAAAAGTTACTGTCTAATACATCCACATCCTGCCATAAACGAATAAGTGGTAGACAATGAATGAATGACTGTATCTCAATAAAGCCCAAAAGAGGGAAGGGTAATGTATGATTTCCTGTTTTTGACAAAAAAGGAGAAACAGGTAGCCCTCAACTTACGAACATTTGACTTACGAACATTCGGAGATAGGAAAAAACGTGTGCCGCTATATCCGGTTCCCCTTTCTGCCACAGGCCCGCGGGGGCAAAACTGCTGCATACGCACATCTACATTTGTTGTTGTTGTTTGTTGTTGTTTCTGTGAGCATCTCAGAGCATCAATACATGCGAACATGCATCCAAGTGAGTACCGGACAATGCAGAAGGTAACACTGGGTACACACACAGTGTGTATCCAGTGTGTGTGTGTGTGTGTGTGTGTGTGTGTGTGTGTGTGTGTGTGTGTGTGTGTGTGTGTGTGTGTGTGTGTACCCAGAGTTACCTTCTGCATTGTCCAGTATTAATTTGTATGCATGTTCGTATGTACTGTTCATGTTGAACATATGTTGTTGAACATTTTATAGGGAAGTATAATTATAAGATGCTTGGTGTAAATTAAAGAGACAACCTAAGGAAAAAAGGATGACATTGATCTAGTCCCTGTGTGCCAGGTGGATGCGGCACACTTAGGTTTCTTCTGTCTCCTTTCCTGTTCCACAGCATGTCATACACGGTGGCGTCACTGATTGGCTTTTATCATCACTATAATACTGAGAACCTCACGTTGTCTGTCTCCACTGGAGACCATATGCACGCATCCAGACAGCACATGCATCCAAACATGAAAGAACATGCAGAGACACACGTGCACTCGTTACACACAGAACACAATACCCACTGCATCATAACTGGAACTGACACAAACAAACACGCACAGCTCACTGACTAAAAAAGCTCCCAGCAAACAATGCAAAGTGAAAAGATATTAATATTTAAATAGATCATTTGCAAGATTGGTATAATTAGTGGCTCATATTCATGTATTCACTTCAGGGATATCACATTAAGACATGTCTACTTATTCAAATAAGATGCAACATGTCACAGGGTGCATATATGCAAATGCACATATGCCGCTAATTACACATTGCCTGTCACAAAAAGAGAATCTTTCAGCAAAAAATGTTCAAAGTTTTCTATGAACTGTTCAACCGGGTGGCTCAGGCTGCTCAGGTCTAATTAAAACATGCATGTCCCCAAAGTCTTATCAAAGTGCCGTAGAAATATGTACATCTCAAACAGAGGAGAATTAGCTAAATAAAGGACCTCCCTGGTGCTTTTGTCCTGCACAGATTCCAGGCTCAGCACTAACAAACTTTATTTCTGATTGATACTGATCATCCACTGCAGGGATTTGAGAATATTTTGACCTGAGGCGGGAGACTTTTATTTTGACATCTTCTCCCCTGGCGCAGTCTCAGATTTAATGCTGTACTTGACACCAGCTGTATTGAAGGCTGTTGTGATGGAGAGTGTAATTTTAATGAGGTGGAAATGAGAGGTAAACCTTTAGGAAGTGTTTTCTAATTAACCAAATGATTTGGCCTGTAGGGTTGACTACTGACAAATTCTTCGCAGTGCACCACACAAGATTTTTGTGTTTATTTTAAGGCATCGGGGAAATTCAATAAAACTGTTGGACTATTTTTTACAAGGGCGCTACAACTTTTGGTCTGCTAAGAATATAATTTTGCTAATATGGTTGGAGTCAATGTAAAAACAGTAGGGAATCATTTAAAAGTAACATTCAGAAGGTCTTTTTGTATCTACCTATTTATAACCGACTCGAACATGGGCATATTCATGGTCATTATTTGTCAAGGGCGAAATTCCATTTACTTATCAAAACAGCTACTTGTGTCATTTCATGCTATGTGTGTTTAGAGTAACAACATGGTTGACATTTTATTGCTTAACCAACTGTGGTCAATGCAGCCATAAAATTCTCACTCTTTCCTTTTCCTTGCTATTCTTTCTCTTTGACCAAACATGACATAGAGGTTTTAAAGAACTTTGTAATTTTCCAATTAGCTTTATGGATCAATATAAAAAATACTTGAATTTCATTAATGTTTAAAATGACTATCAGTTGTAGCAAATGCATATGTTAGAATAGAATGTGTTGCTTTTATTTCTAAATATATAATGTCATTTTAAATCTGTTCACACAAACAATGGAAGGAGCATTTCCATTCTAGAGCCCTGTCAGGGAATCTTTTCAGGAAAATGTATACAGCTCAAATCAAACTGATATTGCACACAGTCATCTTTCTCTATTACAGATGTCACTTTTTGCAATCTTTTTTGCAATTTCAGCCTAATATCCTTTACCACTTCAGAGCTGGGTTAGTGAGCTCCTGCAAGCATGCATACTTACATACACTCACGGCCTCATCACACACGTCTACAGTGTGTAGGTATCCGCTGAAAGAGTCGGTCATGTGTGTCTTTTAGATAGGAGTTGAGAAAGCCCTTGATTAGGACAGGAAGTCGTGTGTAAAATGCAGTTTTTTACCACCACTGACTCTTTGCATTGTGAAGGAAAAATGTGTCTGTATGTGTGTGCGTGAGTGAAGCGCACACGTCTATAGAAATTATAATTAACCAACGTAAAGGTAAATAGCGACATGAAATTAATTACACACTGACATTGGATTTCTTTGTGCCTTTTAAACTGAGCTTACTTCCAATTTTTGGGGTAAAATCCTTGTATCTGGTCCTGTTGGGCAATGAGGTGTCTTTTCTCTGCTATGAAAGACAAATTATTTACACTTGGTTTGTTTCTGATGATGGAATTCAAAATGGAGACCTACTAATCTTATTAACTGGTTATAAAAGGGCCCATTGTCTAATTCTACTGATGTTCCTCAGGTGTATTTCAATCTCTTTTTATGATTAAACTGAATTTGCTCAACAAAGCACAGTTTCACGCTGATGAATGTGCCATGCCTCAGTATGCTAATGATGACCAGTTGCCACCGCCGCTGAAGACATAATTTCTGTATGTTCATAAAGTTTTGTTTTTGTAAAGTTGTTCAGTACTTTTCTGTTTATTGAGACATGCACTTCCTGTCTCATCCGTGTTGATTTCTGCTGGCAGCATGCCACATTTCCCAAAATGCCTCTTAAAAGCCCTTCTGTGAATTTTTTTGAACGTCTTGGATCCAGCTGTAGAGGCGTATGAGCGAGTGAAGCAAGAGATGAAGAAAAAAAGAACAAGACAGAAAGTGTCACAGTTGAGTATGATGGTCACCAATCACTCAGGATGCAACATGTCTCTGAATGTATCACATTATGGACTGTCATTGAGTGTCACTGGACGAATTATCACCTCTGCCTCTTCTAAGATCGACTTCTAGATCATGACAAAAGAAAAAAAAAATACTTTTTTCTTGGCTTAAAACAAACAACTAGGATTAGAAGTAGATATTTACAGTACGTAGATTAATAAAATATGTCAGGTTTTCAGCATAAATGAATGTGCAGGAATATTTAAAAGAAATACCGCTGATTAAATTTATCCCATGACCAAAGGCAAATTACAAATTTTATATTATCTGTTTAATAGCTATGTTGAAATTCATATTTTTCCTGGTTTGCACTTTGGTTAATGTTGTTTGGGCCTCCACAATGATTCACACTCTATTGATACATTACAATAGGTGGATATAGCAAACTTTATAACCACTTTGTATTGTCATTAGAAAATGGGATGAGACCCTGTTAACTGCCTCACTGAGGTGCTACCATCACTTCAGATTTTGCACATGACTTCTAAATCTACATATGACTTGAAGATCACATGTTGGACCCATTCATTAGCTGGTATATTCAATGCTATTAAATTGAAGCTATTCTCAGAGCTCTTAAACACGAGGCTTTTTTGAATATTGAGAATGTCATTTGAAGCAAGCACTAAAGCATATAATTTAACTGAAAAACACACCAGAGACGTGGGAGTAACAAGAGAATCATCTTGCGGACTTTTTGCTTGGATGTCACATGAATACAAACAACAATGGGGAAGACTTTTTCAAAGAGGTATCCAACCATACTTACCTCTGATATCACGCTGTTTACAGAATAAATAAAGTCAGTATTCATGTTCACTTATTGCTGTTTGGTATCACCTCTTGTAGTGCAAAACATAGCCCACCCACGCGATGCAATTTGCAATGCATTTGTGTTATTGTCCAAGACGCCTGTAATTTAAGTCACCAACCATAGACCTTTACTGCACTTCGCTACAGGGTTCCTAATATGCTTTGGGTTAAAGATGCTTTCTTTTATGCTGCAATCCTGCGGAAACATTAGAGATGTAAAACAGTAAGCATTTCCTCTACACAGATGGAGTAATCTGAAGGCCCTGCTCTTGTATTTAGTCCTCTCTCTCTCTTCCTGCAGCCCCCCTTCTCTCCCTCACCCCTTCCTTCTCACTTGTGTCCCTCGCCTCTGGCAAATGGGTGTCATTTGTTTGTGTGAACTTCCCATAACCTGCTGCACACGAGACACTTATCATTCAGAGTGGGGCTGCTTCGTCCCTAGTTGTAATACCTCTTCTCTTCCTCTCGTCTTCCTCCTCTCCCATTTTTTTTCTTTGCACGCCCATAGCATGACTGTACCTGCTGACTCTTGCCGTGGTTCATCATAAATGAGTCTCCATCTTTCTCCATTCTTCTCCTCCCAGCGCGCCCATCTCCCCTTCCACAGTACGCATACTTCAGTCTCTCTGCCCGCCTCTCTCTCTCTCCAATCTCATTTCACATGTAATCGGGGTACAGAGGACCGTTTTCATTACTGCCCTACTCATCTTATCATCCGCCCTGTCATCTCTTCTGTCTCCTGTCTTTTTTATTTTCCTTTATTCCAACAAGTCTGCATCTCAGAAAGCATCAGTGATCCCCCCCTTTTCATTTCCCTAATGTACCCCAGACACATACACATAAATACACATGCACACCCTACCCTGGCCTTAACCTCTAGTTTCATTGGCCTAACCTGGATCCCATCTTCATGATGTAGGGAAACTTGATCCCCTGTAACTGTGCAAATGAAATGTGTTTTTACATTTTTAACTGCATAGATTTATATTTGCAAACAAGATGAGCTACAGTGAGGATGAACGGACCATCGAAACAGGGAATGACAGAATACAAGAGGGAAAAGTGAGGAAAAAATAAAGATGGAGGCAGACAGAGGAATGAGATAGAAAGAGCAAAAACAGAGAGAGGAAGTAATTTTAAGGAGGGAAAGCTGTCATTGAAGGCCGAGGTGAGCCTTAACCCTCTTGCTTGCTTGCTTTAATCCCTCATTTATGTGAACTCAGCTTTGGAAATGAAGCTGTCACTGTATTTTCCTTCCCTTCACCCATGCTGTGGTATAATCAGAAACCACACATGCATGCATCTTACACACACACACACACACACACACACACACACACACACACACACACACACACACACACACACACACACACACACACACACACACACACACACACACACACGACACAAGACAGAGACACAGAAAATCACTCAGGAGAGGTTTTAAATTCATTCCGGAGTTGGATGCAGAGATTCGTACAGCCTCACGTTGTCTCCTAGAGGAAGAATCAACGGATATGTTGGAGACAGAGGGAATTATGGGTAAATGTACTGGTGAGGAATGATAGTCTGCAATCTCCGGCTCTAATCTGGGATCGCTGACACATGCCATTCATTTCAGACTGCACCAATACTGCCCTGGTGTGACTTTGAAATCTTTATTCATAGGTTTACCATGAAAATCGCTTCAAATATTTTGGAACCAGCTAAGTAAATTCAGATTAACAGAAATGCTAAAACATAACCACATGAATATGTCACATGTTCTTTAAGTCGTTTTAATTTTCAATATCTTAAATAGTGCCTTAACTTTTAGGTGGATATATTTCTTTTTGAAATCTGTAAAACATGGCATGCCCATATTCTCGTTGTTTTTTTTGACAAGAATGAAATGAAGCAATTTGTAAACACTGTGGTGCAGAAGTTGTAACTAATTAAAGAAATGATATTCATTGCGTTGAAATATTAGAGAATTTCTAAATTAATTTATTCAATTTAGTTATTTCCGTACAGAATGACAGGATAAAGTACACTGACACCGGGGCTGATGTGTCTGTAGTGAATCTACAGACTTTTACTGCCATCTAGTGGTTAGCGGTGGAAAAACAATTAAATGAGTGATTTGAATAAACAGATAAAAGCAAAAACCCAGGTACAGTTTTGCGCAATTTTAAATCATTCAACCGTTTTGCTGTAGAAGAGACGATCGCAGTCGTCTTCAGCCACTTTTCCACCTTGCGGGTCACGGCTCTGTTGGAGCCCGTTCCAGCTGGCTGCAGGCGGGGTCCGCCCAGGATGAGGCTCCGGGCCAGATAAGAGACAGACACGTTCACACACTCACACCTACGGACAATTTGGTGTGACCAGTTCACCTAAACTGCATGTTTGTGGGGGGCAAACAGCAATAAATTGCGCCAGCACGCTGCCCCAATTTCAAAAAGATCATTTTTTTGTATCATGCAAAAGTGAAGTTAATATCCCTGTGAACTGAGCACACAATTATAATCATGATTGTATTTAGCCAGAAAAAATCATGTTTTTTTCTTTTTATAGTTTTTAAACCTTTCACACAATTTTAAGTTTTTTTAGGAAAGCATTTGACAAAAGTAATTTTCATTTTAAACAGAATATAGGACAACCCTTCCCTCACATATCAAGTCAAGCATACAATTAAATAGTAAGACAAAACAAAAAAGTCATATTTCTGTCAGTCCTTCCCTCCTCCAACTTCACAATCCCTTCATCCTTTTACTTCTCCCCCTTTTTGTCCTCCTCAGGTGAAGCGAGCGTCATACTGGTGTGTAATAGGGTGCTGTCAGTGTGGGCAGTGGTGAGGTGTTGGGAGAAGAGCAGCGCGTCTCAGATGAGATATGTGACTGGCATGCTAACATGCAGTTTTATCAGAGGAAAAAAGAAACAGACAGGGACCCCATATCTCCTCACTATAGGCCTTTGATTAAAGCTCCCTGTGTACACATACATTCACACACTTCCAAAAAACACACATATAGAAGCGTACACACATGTGCCTGCACAGATTATAAATAAATTGCAGCTGGGAGCATACACACATATAATCTATAAGCATACACACATCTTCCCGTTGTGGGTGTTGTTTTGACCTAAGCCAGGTAGCTTGTCCATTATGGAGTTGATAGGAGGATTTGGCTATGTTGATTCTAGACAGCATCATCTCCTCTGTTAAAAATAACCTGAGTGTTTTCATTGAGTCACACAATGATATACAGACAGTGAGAGCCCTCAGCTTTATCCCCTGGTTTTATCAACTATCCACACAATTGCTTGCACATACACATGAACACTAGGAAGAATATTACATGTGGATTGTCAAACAAAACACATCTAGAAATTCAGTGGACGAGGTGTAGCTCGGTTTTTGTTGAAATTATTGTTTTTCCATTCTAGTTTAGCTTTTGGGTTTGTCTGAAAGTGTGTTCTATCAAACGGATCGACAGGGGCAGCGAGTTTGATTTTAGATGAGCATCATCATCTGACAGTGCAATCACAACAGCTTGCAAATAAAGCTTTGGAAAGAAAAATACCCTGACCAGTGGAACTATGGGGCTGCATGATGAGTTCATAAGGGGAGGAATTGACAGACCTGAATCAGTATGCATGCATGTTGGGAAACCATAGTGAAGTACATCCTGTCAATTTATCATCATCCGTATAGTTTTGTCTGACTCCTAATATTTTTTCTTTCAGGGTCAAATATGAAGAAAAAAATCCCGTCCGTTTCCATTTTTCTGGCAAAATCCACAGAAATGATTTATCACATCTGTGAATGAATGTTTGATTGTAAAGAAATGTTTCTCTTTTTCCATCTAACACTTCTATTCAAGAAATTAATGAATACATGAACATACTGGTTGTACTTGGTGTACTAATGTACAGTATGTTCAGTATATACAATAAGCAGTCCATTGACTAACAGCACGCTGTATTCCATTTCTGGAACACAGGTGGGCGCTATTGCACCATATTATATAACCTGAGACAGTGTATAGATTACTGTACACATTTTCAGTCAATATACATTAGAATCATTTGACCCGAATTTTTTCTGTTTTAATCAACAGTATAAAACACATCACCAACGCAAACCATTTTTAAAATAAAAAAAGCATATTGATTCCAGAAACATAATAAATGGTTATTTAGAATTAATCTAAACACTAGCAATTGAACTATATACAGCAAGCTTACTCAAAAGTAACTATCTTTCTACATCTGCTTGTATTTTTTTTTAAAGAAATGGGTGAAAACTAATATTTTCATGTTGATATTGTCTTCCTTTTTTGTTGTGTATAAAGTTATATCAAGAACATATATGTACCATTTTTAAAAATCAAATATAAATCAATAATGTTAAATACATTGATTTATATTAACATTTTAACTTTCCAAAAAGCCATCTGTTTAACTTCACTTGTGCGTTACATAATTTAGGTTGAAAAAATAAACTGTAAACTTGTTCAAAACACAAAAACAGTTCTCAAACAAATTAATGTCCTAAAAAATCCCTTTTACAGAAACAAAACTGCATTTCATTTTTGATTAAAGGCCAGCTATAAATTGTTGACTGTAAGCTATTGGTTTGCAATTTGTGGATTGTCTCTTATATCTTCTGATATTTTCATTCATTGAACACCCAAATAACAGACTGTACATAAAAGTTCATAAATATCAAGGCAACTTTTTTCACATCTTTACCAAATGTAGCAGTTCAGGAGTTAATAAAACAACAACAATTCTCCTTTTGACTGGATCACATCGGTGACATGGTTTCTTCTAAACATTAATGTATTATTTAAAAAAGCTGAGCGCAAACATGCATAGCATGTTTCATTTGACCCAACTTTGGCATTCATTTGGTTGATTGAGTTAAACATTGAATTTTTTTTTTTTTTTTTGCAAGTGCTACCTGTAGTGCTAACTTTAGCTCCATCTTACTTAATGGGATGCCACAGGGAGTCACAGGAGGAGGAAGCAGGAGGCAACCACAGACTGAATGGGGATCACACTCATGATTTCTATACCATAACAGACATTGAATAGAGAACAATGAGTCTAATCCCATGTCAGCTCCTTTGGCAGAGTCTAGGGAGAAGTCAGGGATCCGTATGCGTGGAAGATGAGGGGCTGGCTGATGGACACACAGGGTGGGAAAAAGGTTTGTACTTCTCCAAAGTGATGCTCAGAGGAGGCGATGGGATGGGAGTGTCTGGAGAGGCTGCAGAAAAAGGCAGGGACAAAGAGATCTTTACTATGTTCTTGCATATCAAAATATTTTATGTGGGCAGGGGGGCTAACATTATATACAGACTTATGTATGGGAAATGGTAGAAGTTCACTTGCTCCTTATAAATGCTGTTCCCCATCAATCTTGTGTGACCATTCGGTGGTGTATTATAACCAAATTCTTTTTTTTTTTTAATGGAGGCACACAATACACCAGTACCCAGCAATTCTTGTAAATGTTACCTTCTAAGTTAATGGAAACACATTTAGTACAAAGTCAGATGGCAGTTCATGACGCCAGATAAATTATACACCCACTTCGCTTTGATATTTTTTGTGCGTATTTGTTCTTGTCGGCGTGAATGTGGTTTGTATGACATTATGTGTGTCTCGCAGCATGTGGCTCTTACCTATCAGTGGAGTGTGAGCAGCAGGCATGGCGCTGATGACGAGCGTGTGTGCAGTTAAAGGGTCCTGGGCCAGCTGGGTGTGCGACGCATTGTGAGGATGCGTGGGCTCTGACGTGAGCCCTAATCCCACAACACAGTGATTCATTAGTCATGGGCTCCCACAGAGGTGGTAGAAATGTTCAGAAACATGCTATTTAATCAGGTGACATTTAAAGGCTGGCACACTTGCTCCAAAACACACCTCTTCTTGCATCTTGGGAAACTTCACAAGCCCTCATTAGACCAGAGAATAATGGGTAGTTCACTTTGCAGTTTTATGCCGTGCTTCAAAAAATCTCTATTTGGAGCCTTTGATATGCTTACTTTTTTGTTCCAGTTTGCACTTTCAGTAGTGTATTTGCATTGTACAAATTTTCTATAGAAACTGAGTCAAGCCTCCATAAGTTGACTTACAATTGAGTGCACCACAAACAAATACACCTTATGCTTTCTATTAATAAGACAAAACTCATGGTCTTATTTTCTTTCTTACTTTAAAACTTTGCATTCACACTAATGTTCATATACAGTATATTTGTGAGTTCTGCATTCACATTACTAAATATAATATCCTCAACAATTCTGAATAGTGTTTTATTTTTGAAGTGTTAACTCTACATTCCTTGTGGATGGTAAAAGAAAAAAATCTAAATTGATAAAAGTTCCTTCTGTACAGTGTGAGTCATGAGTTTATATTCTAGAGTAGTATTCAGCTGATATGTTAAAAAAAAAGGAAGCATTTGAAGATGACTTATTGCTTGACTTCCACATCTCATCCTGTGTTTCAGTTGTCTGTTGTGGCCAAGTTTAGCGCATGTCTGATACTTTCTACCTTTAACTACAGAACTCCCTATTTAGACATATTTGCACCAAGCAGCATCTCTATTTTGGCCTCGTCCTCATCTTTTTGGAGCTGTACCATCTTTCAGCAACAACTTTTCACCTATACCTGCTGGGTTTATTCCTTCCTTCAAACGCGTACAGGAGTTCTTATGGAACGTTTTGTGGTTTCGCTGAATCCTATTTCTGTTTCTGTTGAATTACCATGCGCAGATTTTGGGCCTGTCTTACCTCCTAGCAGCATCTCATGCAGCAGGTTGTCTATCTTGGCCAGGCCACAGAGCTTAATGAATTGGAGCTGTTCGATCATCTGCCAGGTGATGCTCTGCAGGGTTGGCAGCAGGAGTAACAGCTCTCCAAAACGACCCCTGGAGTCGTACTGACGGTCATTAATGTAGTCCTCCAGACTCATCTGGACCTACACAGACAAGATCATGTTTCCAATAGTGTCAGTAAACTGCGTTTGTCCTCGTCCTCTATATTATAGAAAACACTCTAAATAAAATGTAATATTTAATAGGATAATAATGATGATGAAGGAGCCAGACTCTCATACTTGACACTATACTATAAGAGACAAGAGAAAAATTACTCATCATACCTGCAGGCGCATAGCCTTGATCTTTGACGGATGCTGTAACGACTTTGCATCTGCAGATAGGGAAGCAAAATGTTGTGTAATTGAAGCTTGGATTTAGGAGGTAGGAGTAGAGGAAATGGTTGAAGGACAGGAGAGTGAGCTGAAAGATCAAGTGTGGGATTGAGGATATGAGTGGAATTGAAGGAATCATTGTGGTCAAACTGGAACATGAAGGCAAAATATGAGGATTTAGTGATGGGTAGAGTAAAGTGGGGGCAGGGAGGGTGCTCACACTGGGCCAAGGAGGCATTAAGAAAAGCAGATGGGTGTGATTGGTTGGGACATTTATTTTCTATATTTTAGAAATTCTTTTGCGTCTACATGGGGTTTTTTTTTGGAATCTTAAGACATTACTAACTTGGAAAACACATTCATGCCAACCCTGCAGGGCATCACTTGGCAGATGATCGAACAAATACATCTACAATTAAATTTTTGAATAAAAGTGGGTAGCGCTGTCATCTCACAGCAAGACGGTTCCGGGTTCAGTTCTTTTCTGTGCGGGGTTTGCATGTTTTCCCTGTGTCTATGTGGGTTTTCTCCAGGATTCCTCCCACCTCCAGAAATATGCGCTGCAAGTGCACTTCAGATTAGCTCCAAATTTTCCCTAGTGTGAGTTTGCATGAGTAGTTGTTTGTTTTTCATGTGGTTCCGTGATGCACTGGCATCGTGTCCAGATCGTCTCCCGCCTCGTGCCCTTAATTCCACTGGGATATGCTCCAGCAACCCCCGTGACCCGCGAAAGCAGAAAAGCGGTTTGGAAAATGAACGAATAAATCTGATGCATTTGTGGGTAAATATGGCAATCCAATTCCATAATTATCATGACCTATATGAATGTGAATCTACAAACATATTCAAAGGGTTATGCCAATACATCCAATACATCTTAATTATATATATATATATATATATATATATATATATATATATATATATATATATATATATATATATATATATATATATATATATATATATATATATATAATGCAGCCTTGAAATTACTGTGATAGACACATTTAACTTTAAATACAGTTAAATTTATTTAAAACTTAACTTTTTCTCTATATCAAGAAAAAGAGGAAAAAAAACACTCATGTCTAACCTTTAAGACTTAATGGTTATTACCTGGGTCAAAGAAGACAATGGCCTTTAGTGCTGCATATTCATTTTCATCGATTTGAATATCTTGGAAGGGCTGCACCAGCTCATCCAGCACTCTGTTGGCTACCCGGCACACTTCAGGTTCAGGACTGTTCCGGTGGATCACACAGCCATTACCTGCAGAAACAGAGAGTATTGGTCAACGTTTGTGATAAATGGAACTGACAAGGTGTGAAAGGTATGCGACTCCGTGGAAGGCTGGTGCGAAAGCATTTAACCCTGAAAGAAAGATAAGTTGAATCTTGTAGTTTTGTTGTTTCTATTTAAAGGTTACTGTCAAGGTTATGGTGAAATAGAAATGTAATGCAAGAGTGTGCATAGGTGTGTGTGTGTGTGTGTGTGTGTGTGTGTGTGTGTGTGTGTGTGTGTGTGTGTGTGTGTGTGTGTGTGTGTGTGTGTGTGTGTGTGTGTGTGTGTGCGTGTGCGTGTGCGTGTGTGTGCTTCTCAGCCCTTCCTACAGTATGCTGTTGGTACATGTCCCCATAATGAGTAATGCAGTTTACATGAGACACTTTCGAAGTCACATAGAAACAAAACCTTCAGTTAATCATTCTCAGCTAACACAACATTTGATCAGTCATCACACTTCAGGGCTGAACCTGAATGCACCACATTTAAATTAGATGCCATTAAGATGTGATTGTTTGTACCTAAAAGCAGGAAGTCCTTGAATGGCATTGATCTTCTCGCGACCCCGAGCAGGAGGTGTTCACCTGCATGTGCCCTGAGTAAGCTCACCTGGAAAAAAACGTACCCACACATACAAAAAACACAATGCGACAATAACTTTCACTGGGACCATATTGGATATGGATCATTGTATCCTACATTGATCATTAACTGTATGCCCATTTAAAACCATGGCACTTCAATAGTCAGTCGGAAAGGGTTATTTCTTCTGTCCAAACTGAGGGTATAAATGCTTTGTCAGCAGCAAACAGACTCACACCCCTACAATCAAAATATAGCCTCTATATAAAGATAATATTTAATCAAAAGTAATCACATCTGATAGGTATTGAATTGTCCCACTGTGATCATTTGAAAGAAAAAGCCACTATGCCATTAAAGATGATCCATCGTGTGTATCAGTCATGTTACCTGGTCATCCAGTGGCAATTCTCCAAAGGCAGGAATGTATTTGGCCCATTCCACCAGCACCAATAACTGCTGTCTCATAGAATCACAAATGTCACTCACAGCCGCCAGCTTCTGCTCTGTCATGGCCGTGATTCCAACAGGAGTAGTGATCTGAAGAGAGTCCAGAAGTTAGCTTCTCCTGGGTCATGACTTGTCACTTCCTGGTTATTTACTCATTTATATGCATTGAAACTGACATGCAAACTCATATCAGTGAGAAAATAGAGAATTCAACAAGAAATGTGTCACCTGTTGGGACAAAGATTCAGCTTGCGCCAAAACGGTGATGGGTGGTAAGTCTTGGGAGTCAGGTGTGTTTCTGCGTGAGCTGATCCGATCTCTCTCGTTTTGTACAGCTACAATATGTAAAAAGAAAAGAGGACAAGATATCAAATGTTAAAAGATGTAGAAAAATCAGTCATCTTGGTTCAGGCGTTGGGTAAGTTTATCTTTGAGTACTGGGGGACTAAAAGAAGTGAGCAAGTGACTGCAGATACTATAGGGCAGTTAATATTTAGGAAAATAGCCACACAGGCTGGCATCAACAAGAGGAGTCAAACGTTAACCAGTTGCAATCCAGAACAACATGTTTGAATAACACATGATTAGGTGTCATAAAACAGTGTGCCAAGGTTATATCCCTCATAAACACACACACACACACACACACACACACACACACACACACACACACACACACACACACACACACACACACACACACACACACACACACACACACTTTTATGGCTAAGCAGTTTCTAACATCTTGAAGCAGGTTTCAGATTCCCTGATGATGTCTTTTTTCTCGGTGGAGCTTCTAGCTTTCCCACACTACAAACTCGATACAAAATTTCAACTTATAAACATGAAAACTAAACCAATGGCTGTTTCTACTATAGGATGTGAAGATAACAAGTACATTTTACGTAGACCTTTTATCAGAGTTTATTGATCTTGAGAAAACAGAACAATGCTCTCTACTTTCCACCTGATCCAGCAGGCAGGAAGGAGGTTTTCATACCTTCTTTTTTCATGCCAGCCCTAAAGCATTTGTTGAGCCTGCAAAAACGACACTGGTTCCTCTTATCCTTATCCACAATGCATTGCCTGCTGAACCTGCACACAGTGAAATAAGTAGCTTCGCAGAGTAAAACACTGCTACCTTAACTTAATGAGTCTTTGACATGATTTGGTTGAAAAGTCAGTAGTTCAGTTAAGATATAAACTATGGATTTATATGGACATATGATCAAAATGGTGTGGAAGAGTATGTGCTATGTGTTTGTGGGTCCTCCACCTGCAGGAGTAGATATGGCTCTTGCGTATAGAGCGTCTGAAGAAGCCTTTGCAGCCGTCACAGCTGGAAGCTCCATAGTGTTTCCCCGTGGCTTTATCTCCACAAATGGCACAGTTACTACTGACCCCATCCGTTCCAGGCAAGCTCGGCTCTGTCGGCATGCTGTCTGAAAACACACAAAAACACCCATATATGAAATTACATTGGTATGTATAATGTAATTCCAATGTAATTTCAGAGGTACACAGAATTTTTTATGTCATGCATTGCTGTAGATACGAACAGAAGTCATGAATTGCAGAACACATCCAGAAAATTTCCACTGTGACCTAATGGTGATTATTTACCATACTGTCATCTATTTGAAGCCAATATATGAATAAGTGCTATGTGACAATGGCATCATATTACTATACTGGGTGTAATTTACGTACATTCAACATCACTTATGTAGATTCAGATGTGTGTAGGGGTTTGTGTATTTGCAACAGAATATGTAGCGTTCGATTATTCAAAAAAAGTCAGGAAATAGAATAAATATCAGTTCAATCACTATGCGTTTACAAAATTACTGCCGTTGTCTTTATTTCTACTCTCATCTCCTCACAGTTATCAGCATTATCATTATCATTATTATCATTATGATCATTGTCATTATCAGAAAAAGCAGCGCAGTTGTCACCATAAACAACATTGTTGTCTATATATTATTGAAAAAGATGTCTAAATAGACACACACACACACACACACACACACACACACACACACACACACACAGACCTACCTGAGATGGTGAATTTCCTTCGGTGACATTAGTAAAACTATTATTATTGGTCAATGAAATGTTTTATTAACAAGTGATTTCATGCTTTTATCAACATGGACTTGCATCCTTGTTCCTTCCTTCATAACTTCTGGCACATCTATCTACAAGCAGTGGATGAATATAATTAATTTCCCATAACCAGCACGAACAGATACATGGACAAATGCTGAGCTGGCAGCTGGCAGGGAGGCTCCCTAGTGCGAAAACGAACCCTCCCTGAATTCCACAAAAAGGAACTTAATTGTCTTCAGCTTCTCTCACTTCACCTCATCCCTGTAAACTAACGCACCTGCGTCTCAAGTTGATACCATCTGCAAAATTCTCAATAGATGAAATGATGAAGCTATAAATTTAAAAGGACTAAAGCTTTGCAGTTAAGTTTATCACAGGTAATGTCTGTATGAGCCCCATGTCTGTCCATTCATGTATGTATCAGCAATGAAAGTTTGTGTGTGTGTGTGTGTGTGTGTGTGTGTGTGTGTGTGTGTGTGTGTGTGTGTGTGTGTGTGTGTGTGTGTGTGTGTGTGTGTGTGTGTGTGTGTGTGTGTGTGTCTTTACCTAACCACTGTCATGCAATGTGAACATTGTTGAACCCACACGAGAGACTTCTGCTTCACTCAGTGTTTATATGTACATGTCCTTTTTTGCAAGTGTGGTGTTAGTCGGTGTATGTGTGTACGAGAGAGAAAGAGGTCATATCCTATATGCAAACGCACTTACCTCCCCCCAGATAGAGCACCTCTGCATTTTCAAAACCTAGTGTGCTGTATGAGGGATCCAGGCCTTCACAATAGTTTGCTACTTCCATGTCTATCAGAGATTTACTCTGAGCAGCTGGTGGATACTTCATTCCTGTTTGGAGTCTGTCTTTCTCTCACTTGGTACTCTCCTCTTCCCAGTTCACCCAAAAGTCTTTCATTCTCTAATTCTTCCAAACATCTCAAGGGAGGTCCTTTGCATTAAAGATGCAAAATCCCATCTGATTGGGCCAGGAACAAGGAGTGGGGTGGAGCTGCAACCAAGACTTCTCACCTTATTGTAAATTACTTATCTGTCCTTCTCCCGCACTGCGCACACTTATCACTGGGATGGACAGACAGAGGTGAAGGAGATATATTTCCTCTCCTCCCATCTGCCTCTTTTAATTTTAACTCTTACTGTGATCCATTAAGAAAATGTTATAACATTTTGGAGGACTTGCTTTGTCTTTATGGACATTTTGTTTGGATTTTGTGCACATGTATATTCTTATACTGTAGTATCTTATAGCATTTGTGTGTGTGTGTGTGTGTGTGTGTGTGTGTGTGTGTGTGTGTGTGTGTGTGTGTGTGTGTGTGTGTGTGTGTGTGTGTGTGTGTGTGTGTGTGTGTGTGAGTGGCCTCCAGGTGTGTCTATATGTCCTCCTTAATCTAATCAATGGTGGAGTAATAGTACCACCACCTCAGCAGAATCGATCCATAAAAACACCCAGTAAATTGGATAATGCTGATGATTTTTACAATGTGTTTACATGTAACCCTCTGTTGACGCAACTTTATTATATATACAAATAAACAAATTAACAACATGGTGCTGTAAACATTTTAAATTTCATGGTGCCATATCCTTACATGATTTATTGTTATTTTGAGTTTAAATTCTGTAATTATGCCATTTTTACCATTTTTGACTTCATATCAGTAGACACCAACATTGTGGTGTTTTTAACAGTAAGAGAGACCTTTCAGACCTACAGAATTTTATCTCAAGGAATGGTGATTCTGTTATGACTCTTATTTACCATCCTCATATGTGTAAGTGTGAGTTGAATGTAAAAACAGATGACATTTTCTCATAAATGTCAGAAGGGCTGTGGATATAAAAAATACAAACTAAACCGTTGTCAAAGAGCTGCCCCCTTCCTTCATGGCAGGAATGCTGAAAACACACTCTAATTTACTACCATAAACCAGTTCAATGTCACAACCCATCCACTTCACATGAGGAATTTAATTAGTCTGAATTTCATTGTGTGGCTTAAAGGTAATCAGTGTGGGACATTGTATTAGAAAGGGCTGTAAATGATAAGAGCAATGTTATGGCAAATTTAATGTCCTACATCAGTAGTAGGACATTAAAAGTCGACCAGTTAGAAAAGCTCTATACTGTATATGAGTGTAATAAATTGTCACTGTGGGCACATTAAATTAGAATGCATATTATCACAAATTAGTTACTGGACATGGAAAGAAAGAGTAATTAGGATCCAGTCACAGAGAATGTATTAGTTAATGAGGGAGGCCGGAATGGACGGGTTGATAGAGAGAGGACAGAGAGAGAAATGATATGGAGATTGCAGATTACATTTTAACCAGGCGTTGAGGTCAAACCTCCTGACTCATCACGTTTGTGGTGAGTGAGGAAGAATTCACTCTTTACAATCACCACACAATCACCAAACACACAAAGGACTGTCACAGGGTGCTGCAGCAGGGCTTTACAGCACTGCATCGAAGCAGGATTAGAAAGTATAAACCTGTCTAAAAGATAGAGGAGCTCACGTGTGGCCGTACAGGCGGCATGCACGGGCTTTAAGAGACTGTCACGTGTTCATACATGGGATTGGCACTCACAAAGAAAGCAAGGGTTTGATGCTCAGGAATACTGCCATAAAATGCGGTGTGGTTCAACCAATTTTATTCTGTCAAAAGCTCTTTGGTCTTTTGAGTACCACACAAGCAGAATTCAAGTGCAGTAATTTTTATACAAGACAAATAACATATATTCCAAACAGCAAACCTAATTGGTTGTTTATTTCCACTATAATTACCTATAATAAATCTATAAAAACTGTTGCTTTGGAAGTGAACCATATCCTAGTATAAGTACAACTAAATACCATGGCATCTGAGTCATATCCAGTATAATAAATAATTAAAGAAGTTCTTGAATATACTCATATATATTGAACTGAAAAGGAAAAAATTGAATCAATGAAGTCAATATGAGTTCACCTGGAATGCTAGTAGGATACAGTATAGATTTCTCGTGTCTGCCTAGCAACCAAAAGCTCTCTGAAGCCATAAAACCCAGAGCCGAGAGCCCATCTGAGTGTGAACTGGCCATAATACTGTTGTGTCTGTTTGGCTCAGAGGTTTAATATTCTCAGAAGATGATCAGGAAGCCAACTGACTCCATTAAACCACTACTTCCTCAAACAGAGGTCAATAGTATAGAAAATTAAAAAAAACAAAACCCTTCAGTTAAATATCCAAGCCTAAAACTGTACCAAGAGATCAGCTTTTATTCTGACAGAGTAAATGACAATGAGCAGCTGCTATAAGTTTGGATTTGGGAAAATGGAAATGAAGATGTGAATTGAATAATTATTTTATGACACTTCAGAGCAGCAGATAGTCATGACATTTTCAAGTTACGTGCACTCTCAGTTAAATTTGCCATCATATTTCCTGAGGGCAGTGATGAGTGTCCTACTCCTGCCACTATCCCCATCTGATGAAACATCTGAATACTTTTTAGATTGTATTATATTGTGTAAGTGTTCTGCTCACTGTGTTGCACGTCTTTTTTTTTTTTTCTTGGCTGACTGTTTTGTGACTTTATTGCCATATTGCTGCCTAGTTTATGTCACTCTGTAATCTGTCACAGATTCCATTCTTGTACAGATGATACAGTTTATCACATGATCTTTACGGCTCAGCATGCGTGACAAAGTGAGTTTATCTTATCTGCTTTCACAAAACCCTGTCTGAGAGGTGAGAACACTGTCTCCAGGTTCGCTGAGTGTGTTATGGACCCCTGTATGACAAATTGAGGTGTGTGTGTGTGAACACTGATCACCATTATGTTACAACCAAAATGTAAAACCACGTGATTTAAGAGAACTGCCGTGCAAAACTGCTCAGCGTATTCCTCACTTCCTCCGAAAGAGCATCAACGCACCTTTTAACTCTTGCTGCAATGGCGATATTTTAGATTTCTAAGACAGTATACTTCTCAGGAGGGCGATGACTTACCTTTGTTTCTCTTCCCTTCTGGAATGTACATTTATTCGGCTGTATCCTTGTATTCCAGTAGACCCTCAGTGCTACATTAGTGACGCTGACAATAGGTAAATGATGAAGGTGTTTAACAACATTAAAAGAGAAGGTTGGAGAGTAGAGCAGCCTTATAGTTCATGAAGAAAGACATTGGATGGCGCCACCATAGCCCTGTCATTAGATCGATTTACTAAACAAACTCAAAGAAGGGTGGGGATGTTAAACAGTAACCCAGCGCCATAAAACCAAAAGGAAAAGGATCACCAGGTCTGTGTGTTTGTGCTGTGTGTGTGTGTGTGTGTGTGTGTGTGTGTGTGTGTGTGTGTGTGTGTGTGTGTGTGTGTGTGTGTGTGTGTGTGTGTGTGTGTGTGTGTGTGTGTGTGTGTGTATTTCTAACGATGGATGAAGAGAGATCCACGAGGATTGAGGTAATGTTTCACAAAATAATGGTGAAAAAGTAACGATTTTAGACATTTATTTCTCAGCAGTGGAGCTGAGCACTCCAGCTGTTTAAACAGGGGTTAAAGGAGTGATATATGAGTGGTGGTTAAGTTGACAAAACATTCAAAAATTGAGACAAATCATCAGCAGACAGTCAAAAAAAAAGAAAGCTTCCACTTCCATCTATTGTGTTACGGAGTTCTCTGCCTTCGTTAGCATGTGGCTAACCCTACCCCATCCTGCCATATAAGGCTACCTTGTGTGTAAAGAGTCAACAATCTGATAGTATAGCTCAGGTGTCCATAAAGATGGATGCTGACTGATGCCTGTACGTCATGGCTCATGCCAGTAACTGAGTAACTTCCAGACACATTTATTTGCACCCTTTCCTGCCAAGACTCACTGATGCCCCCCCCCCCCCTAACCCTAGCCCCCCACCCCCATTCATATTTTTGTTAACATTGAATTTCTTTTTAAATAAAAAATGAGGGAATGCAAATAGAACAATAGAGCACAAAGGTCAACCACCCTCTCCCTCCCCCAACGATGTCACCACCACTACAATGACTATTTAAAAAAAAGTAACTGATGGGTGTAGCAACACAATCAAAAATATCATAATCCACATTATCTGTTCCATTTGAAAAGATCAATAGCTAATGTGTATTTAAACACGCTTACACAGCTGATGCAATGCTGCTGCTCAAGAAAAGAGACATTTGGACATTCAAATATAACCTCAGACAGCTGGTTGTGATCATCCTTCTGCATGCATCAAAACACAAGAAACATAAACTGACGATTGATGTGACAGGCTGTTTTTGTTGCTATTTTATTTTAATTTTTTAAAAGACTAATGCATGGATTTTGATCCAAGAGTGGATCCAGTTTGGTGGCAATCCAGCAACATGTCTGGATGTTACAACTCCATCAATCCAAGTGATGTATTGTAACTTTAGGTCTATTCATTTGATTTAGGATACAACTGGATTGAATTAAAAGTGATTGCAGGCCTTGTCATGCATTCAGAGTGACACTAGTTTTTATTTAACCCTTTTATTTTTATTTCTTAAGGCAGTCTAGACTGATTTGATGATAAAAACATGAGAACATTAATGAGAATTTTCTTAGGTGCTTTTGAAAAGGTGTTATATCATGTCTCTTTTTATTAAGGAAGCAAACATGAAGTTTTCTCTTCAAAGGCCTAAGAACAGTAATGTAGACTGAACTTCAAAATAAATCATGTCATGTGGCAATCTTCATAAATCCCACTGGTGGATTTCAAATGGCCCCACCTTGGAAACACACATAGCAGGTTCTCCTACCCAGGAAAGTGAGCATGTCCAGACAGTTAAAGGTGGTCAGACTCAGAAACACCTCATTGACATTTTGTAGATCAATGTGATCCAAGTAGTACATCCGAAACAGGTGGTAGGGAATGAAACAGATCACCATGATGGCGGCAAAGCACATGCTCTTCAGCTGAGCCCCGAAGTCCTGCTGAGAGGTGCATCCTTGGCGATGCTTCTTGTATAAAACCCACAGAACGTTGCCTTGAAGAGTTGCGAGCACTGCAGTCACCATTATAATCACCGTGCTTATGATGTAGTTGAACACCTTAGCAGTATATCCAATGTTGTCTCCAAACCTGAAGCAATCTGTTGCAGCAGTGGTCTTGTCAATCCCATCCAATTGTTTTTTGCCATAAGAAATAAAGATAATGCAAGGCCCAGCAACAAAAACCGCAGTCCACACAACTGCACTGATGAGGAGCGCATGCATCTTCCGTAAGGAGGCTACTCTCTCAGACTGGCAGTAGAATGTCATCAAGCGTGTAACGAGTATGATGACATAAAAGATAAAGGACATATACATGTGAATGTGGATCATGCTGCTGACCACTTTACACCAATTGAGGCCCAGGCTCCAGTTATCAGTCACGTAATAGTAAATCCTGAAAGGAACGGTGAGAAGGAAGATGGAGTGGGTGAAAATGAGGTTGAGTACAGCGATGGAGGTGATGGATGTCGTGCTGGACTTCATGATGTGCATCGTCAGGCTGAGGTTAATGGTTCCGCAAAGCAGAACAACTACGTAGATGGCCAGAAGGACTGTGTGGTACTTGTTGATATTTTTATCGTCATCCAGTGGCTGTGGCGTCCCTGGTAAAGAGCCAGATGTCATTGTGGAGTTTATGGCCATGGGTAGTAATCTTTGGATTTTGCTGGAAGCCATTTTAAATGAAAAAAGAAATGGAAGATAAGGTGCACATCTGACATTAAAAAAAGGAAAGGAGAGTTAGTTGAAGATTTACAAAGTACGACCAAGGAATATGTCAAATTTCTGATGTAGAGTTTTTTAAAGAGCTGGAAGTTTAAAAATTATATAGATTCATTCTAATACAACATGACATGCTGTCTTTCTTCAAGTGGTTTACAACATGTTACACTACAAAATGAATTAAAAGTTAAAAACACTGGATGAAGAGTCAAATGCAGAGAAGCATACGTACCTTTAGGTACTAAGACTGGATGTCAAGTGGATGTGTGAAATCAACGGATGTGGGTGTTGTTGACATCAGATGACACCTCCAGAAAGCTGTTTAAAACGTTGTTCCACAATTAGAATTATGAGACCCTGTGTTTCAGCATGGCTCTGTGTGCTAACTTTGAGGTAAAGTTGTCATGAAATGTGTGCACTGTCACATGCCAAATAAGGGTTTGTGTATTGTGTGTTTTCTGTGCCGACATGTGGTGTCAAAAGAGGAAGTGATTTTATATACACACACAGCCCAGAACCTGTTCCTCATTATTTGCCTCCATTTCAATATGCCTGTTACGTAGTGTCCGCAAGAGTCACTTAAGTACAAAGCATTAGCGTGATATTTAGTACAAACAGCAAAGGCCTAATTGAACTATTATCACTGAAAGTGAAGGGAAAGGTTCATGCAAAGGGCTTTAATTCGCTTGACAAATGAACTTTCACATCTATCCCATGGTGTTATGAGAACATTAAACAGCACGATGATGCAAAAGCTGCCTATAGTTAAACATTTTTCAATGTGCTTTCCAGGCCAGTTATGAAGTTGTGTGAGTGCATACAAGCCTGAAGTCCAAACAAGAAGTCATGAAGTGATTTATCTTGTCCCCGTTTTGCTTTTCTTCTTAGTTGTTGGGATCTTATTTACTTTAGTGTGTGCGGTATTCTATGCTAGAATAAATTCTTCAATCAAGTTAACCAGTAGTCAGTATTTGGTGGCATAGTGGCTCGTGCTGTTGCCTCACAGCAAGAAGGTTCTGGGTTCGATTGCTTCTCCAGGTTCCCTCCAGGTTCTCCAGCTTCCTCCCACCTTCACTTAGATTTATTGGTTAAAACCTTTGGTGTAATTAAAACCCGAGAGATCTAGAAGGTGTTTATGTTAAAAGCAAATCAGATAATTAAGAGATTTAAAAACCATTAAAAGGATCTTAAAATCGATTTTGAAGCGTACAGGTAACCAGTGCAGAGACTTTAAAATTTGTGTAATGTGAGCTCTCTTTCTGGTCCTTGTCAGAACTCGTGCAGCTGAGTTTTGGAGATGTTGTAATGGAGTAGCGCTTTTTTTGGAGAGACCAGAAAGAAGAGTGTTGCAGTAATCAATTCTACAAGTAATAAAAGCATGCATTCGTGTCTGTGTTGGTTCGAGATAAAAACGGCCTTACCTTGGCAATGTTCTTTAGATAATAAAATCCACTCTTAACCATACTTTTGATACGAGCATTAGAATCTAGAATAACACCAGGGTTTTTTTACCTGCTCAGATGTCTTAAAAGCCAGGGCTTTGAGTTTTAAATTAAGTTTTTTCTCTGTGTGCTTCAGGACCGATGACAAGTACTTCTGTTTTGTCCTGGTTGAGCTGTAAGAAGTTACCCGCCATCCATAACTTAATATCTAAAATGCATCTTAAAATAGCATCTGTTGGCCCAGTGTCATCAGGGGACACAGCTATGTAAAGCTGTGTGTCATCAGCATAACTATAAAAATTAATACCATGCCTCCTGATGACATCTAGACGTTTAACCAGTGTATACAGCATACTTTGTTTTCCATGGAAATCTACCATGGTTGTGAGAACAATGTGACACATCAGATATACTGTTTTCTTCTACTTTGTTCAAAGAAGACATCCCAACAGTGTGACGTTACAACATCCTCAGTTACAGATGATCAACAAGGACTTTCCAAATAGAATCACATGAGGAACTGAGTTCTGTCAAATGTTTTAGTGGTAAAGCACACAAGTTCCCCCATTCCACTCCTTAATCACAATAAATAATAATTACATCCCTTTTACAAATAATCAAGGAAATTTTTCAGCGTATTGACAGAAACAGTGTTTTGTGGAATCATTGAGTTACAATTATTTGGTGGATCATAAATCAGCACTTTTGTCAAAGGCATTCAAGGAGCCTTAGTCAATTCATCAATGATTAATGTAAATACAATCCTATTGAAGGAGAGACAAAAGAATATAGTGCAAACACCACTTTCTGGAAACACTGCAAAATGCTCTGTCACAAACTTGACCTCTATGCAGACAGCTGGTGTGCATCATGAGTTAAATCTTAATCACTATAAATGTTTAAATACAACAACAAATAAAAACTGCTAGTAAGAAGTTTGCACTTCTACTGAGAATGAAACCAGTAGGAGTTCATTCTGGCAAATCAGCAGGTCTTTTCTTGTCATGTGACAAATTCTTCTGAGAGGAGGTTCAAAGGGTTCCAGAGCCCCTGGACACAAACATGTTCATTTTAAGTGAAATGCAACTTCCGTTTTCCCCAGGGGATGAGTCTTTTCGAAGTGAAGATGTGTGTGATGATGCTGAGCACCATCAGGAAGATCGTCATCGACATGACTATGACGTAATGGCTGATGCTGCAGGAGACAAAGTGACAGGTTAAACATTTCCTTGCGTAATTGTGGGCAGATAAGAAAAGGAGGCGTAGGAGAGTGGGAGGGTGTTCATGAAAGTAACATTATTAATCAGTAATTAATTAAGATTTTTGTTTCCAAGTTGACTCACCTTGTGCCTATGTCCAGCCAGCTCCCGTAGTCCTGCACCATGAAGAAAAAGTGCTGAGGAGAGGAAGAGTGGGTTAAAAATTAATTGTGTGACATATGCATCATAGCAGGTAGGAAATAAAATACAACAGTGCATTTTTGTCCAGAGTATGAAATTAACCAGAAACGCCTTACCAGAGCCATGATGTCAGAGATGACCATGACAATGAGGAACAAACTGGAACAGAGAAATAAGACACTGAGGAAGGAGAGCCATACAAGTGATAGAATAACAGTAAATCTTTTGCCCTGTGCACATCATGACATCCCCTTTAAAACAAACTGTTAATACATCGGATAAACAGATGGATTTGGGAGGAATTACCTTCTGGATGAAAGCTGTGTTGCAACTTGGATGGTCTCAAATGTACACATTACTATAATGAATGGAATAAAAACCTGGAAGAAAAAGAAGAGTAGAGCCTTCATTTTAATTCATAAAGAATATCTATTCAAATTCAATTCAAATTCAAAAAACTGTCTCCCCAATGGGCAATGAAAGCACATAAAGCAGGATAAGTGTAAAATATACAGTGTAAACATAAATAAACATACATACAAATTAAATAACAAATATAACTACAATGCTTGTTAAATAATAATTCAAAACCAGGTTAGTTCAGAACCAAGTGAGTTAGTTAAAAACCTAGTTAGTATAGAACCTAAGTTGTTCAAAACCTAATGGGTTAGTTAGTCATTTAGTCCAGAAACTAGTTAGTTTAAAACCTAGTTAGTTATTTCAAAACCTAGTAAGTCAGATCAATTATTATTTTAAAACATAGTTTAAAAAAAATCTATTACAAATTGAAATCATACAAAAAATGGAATATATCGATGAGTGCTAAAAAGAGCAGCAAAACTGCAGATGCTCAGCTGCAAAGCATCAAAATGACACCATACATTTGAAACTGGTTAATCTCCAATCTGCAAGATTGGTCCACTCTCTTGACACTGTAACAAGCAAGTATTCAAAATAGGATACCTTCCACATCAGCAGTGCTCCCATGATGTAGGGTTTGTAGACAGTGATGAAGCAATAAACAGACGTTGGGTCAAAACTGAATGAGGGGAGAAAGAATCAGAAACCATGATTACAGACGACTGAAAGATGAACAGAGCATTCAGAAACGAGGGAAGAAAAAAAAGCAACGTCTCATGGAGTTAAAATTAGGCACAACATTTAGAAATGTGCAAATCTAAACAATGCAAATAGTGTAATATGTCTATAGTATCTACAGTAGAATTTCACAGATGTCTTATTTCATCCAGTATTTTCATGAAACCTTGACTTAAAAGCACACATCATTGGTCATTAACCCCACTAAGGCTGAACAGACACGACGACATGCAGGAGAAAGCTGTGGATACCTGTTAATGGAAGCAATGTTCCCTGTGCCAAAGAAAGCCGTTATTAGAAAGAATACCTGGAGAAATGGTTCAGTCAAGAATATCCCAGAGAATATTACACCCAAAACTAATGTTCATACAGATACATGTCAAATCTTGTAAGTGATTTCCTGTAATTTAAGGTACTGACAGAAACATTAGATGCCTGATGGGAAAATTAAACTCATGCTGGTGTAAAGAACAAAAAGATTAATTTCGCCCATAAACGCTGTGGTGATCGAGGATATGAGTTTGTATTCCATAGGTGATGTCTTCAGTCATTAATGCAATTAGCTTTTTCTAGTTTTTCCTTTTTTTACTATCATTATTAATATTATTTTATGTAGTGGGACTCTCCTGAGACAGAAAGACAGGCTCAAAATCAGCCATATTTTCACAAAGGATACAAAATAAAAAGATCTCCTGATATCATCCAACTTCAGCTGTCGGATCTGGCCGATGTCAATGTTTGCAGAGAAATCCATAGAGAGAAGCTGAAAAGAAACACACAAACAAAGGTACACCCATAATACACATGATAACGATCAGTTAGACCACATGCTAGATGTGATTTAAATTTGATGCAACCTACTGAGCAGTACATACAAAAGTCACACACTTATCTAGCTACTGATATTTTTGTCCTATGGCCTCCACCAAATGTGCACTGAACAATCAAATTTAAGTTAACGGTTGTACCTCTTGCCTGCGAGCAGCACCTTCAGCGATCAATGCCTCCTGCTCAATGTTGATCCATACAAACATTACCCAAGATAATGCAGGAGGGAACAAGGCCTCTGATCTGGAAGGGGGAACAAATTAGAGATTACATTACTTTGTAATGGAGTAGTGTTCAAACTCTATGCGAGACATTGTGTTGCATGTGTATGCCACATGTATTACCCGTTGCTGAGCAGCAGGTATGTGCTTATGAAAGACAGGAATATGCTCAGGAGTCGGTGGAAAAGACGTGTGGAGCTCAACAAAGGAAACAGCAAGGAAGATGCTGACAGAAGACAAGAGACGTGCATTTCTGATAAATGATACATTGTATTACTATTACAACTAGAAGAATAATTCTTCACCAACATTATTTATAATCTTCATCATTAATAAACAGACTGCAGGTAAACCTGATGCACGATGCTCAGTCACATCCACCTACCTAATGTGGTCCAGCTGATGATCTGATTAAGTAGAGGCAGCCCCTGATGCTTCTGCAGGCTGCTGTGTGTGATGAAGGGTATGAAAGCACACACAGCCACTTGGACCATCTGTTTGATAAGTCAGAACTTCTCTTTAGGAAATACCACCCCCCGCAACACACACACACATGTAAACACACATACACACAGGTACCTGGATGGCAAACTGGCATCTGTCACTGAGATGCAGCGGCGCTCTCTGTCGTGATGACCACAGGTAACAGGCTGAAGAAATAAGGGTCAGCAAACCGGCATAAGAACTGGACAAACAAAAAGCAGAAGTTAATAGAAGTTATTAATGTAAATAAGATTATAATATATAGCAGTCATTTAAAGATAAGGAGTTCCAGCTTCTGACTCTTCCTTTAAGCTACCGTAGATTTCAAAAGTGGATTGCGGAAATGATTTAAAATAACCGCGCTGATTTAATGTGTCATAATAAAACGTCACGTCTTCTATAATTTCAGATTCATTGCTGCAAGTTTTAGAAAATATCTCACGATGATGTCAACAGGTTCATCTCAGTTTGGTCTTGAAAACTGCCAGTCTACAAGTTTTTTTTTTCTTTAGAGTGGGGGAATTTCAATCGATCATGAATCTGGAAATGCTGCTTCAGCATTTTTAGAAGTTTTATAATGGTTGCAATTACACTAATTTAAAATTAAACAAAGCATTTCATTTTAATTTTGTGTTAATTCCCCCCATTTTTTAATATACTTAATACAGTAATGTTTCCTCTAACCATGCCACCCTTTTAAGCTTTCAAAACCGCGTTCAGCATTGAGTGATGATCTTTAAGCGTTCCTTTGTAGGGAGAAAAAAAATGTTTTTCTCGTACTGACTGACTTAAATGTGGTTAACTTTCTGATGCATGTAAATAGGGGAAGTACTCACACAAGATGTGTATTAGGCGCTCTGCCCACAACAGGCATCAAGGGGAAAATGGCCAAAAACAGACATCCCACAAACCAGCCTAATGAACGGAACTAAACAGAGACAGATACAATGTCTTAGATACTGAGTGGTGTGATGATTCAAAGGTAGCTGTTCACCTGAAATGCGGTGTTAAAAAAAACTGTTATTAAAGTTGTTCAAGTTAGTTTTATATACAAAATATCATTATTTAATTGATATGTATGCAGAATTTTTTCTAGTCACGTCCTTTGTTTTATTGCTGTAATACAAGAAAGGTTAAATTCATTAAATACAGTGAAATTTATGAAGCATACCTTATGTAATACAGTACACCAAAACCCCAACACTAATTCTATCCATAATCTTAACATTGATGTCCTGGAGTGACTGTGAGGACATCGATGCTGAGATTATGGGTAGAGAGGACGGATGGTTTGAGAAAGGAGTAAAAGAACCCATCCATGTAAAAATAGAGAAACCATCTCTGAACCCAGGGGGGAGGGGGTCTGTCACATTCACCTATTTACAGTCAGGTCCTTTCAAAACTCCCCAAAAGAACAACTCATCAGATTGATAAATGTGATGTGGTTCATCCTAGCATATGAGGGCTTAGTGACGTCTTTGAAATTTGTAATTGGACGACCACCACTGACACTCCCTGGTAGTCGCACCGGCCATGATTTGGGGCAGCCAGTTGGAATATGACTAGCACTAACCACACCTCATAGAGTTTAGAAGCTGAGGCAACACCAACCATCACCAGAAATGAAGCCTCTTGAATGAGAGGTGAGACGTCTTCCAGGAAGCCCACAGCTTTGATGACGTATTGTTTCCATAACCTTACCAGGAGTGGACAGTAACATGATGATTTTCTAAGTGTACCGTGAAAACAGGAGCTCTGATTTGAGACGATGATACCTTGGCATTGTCAAAAAGTCCAGCCAGGAACGGCCAGAGTGACAGAGCAGCCAGGCCCACTGTCAGAAAGCTACGGTGGAAAAAACTCACCACCTGGTGGCAGAGGAACACAGTTAGACCTGCACAGCACATTTCGAACAAATCTGTATGTGGCCATTTAAAAACACTTACCAGTAGCTCAATTCCACATGCCACCAGCACAAAATAGCCAAAACATTTCCAAAGAGGCAGAGAGCGAGCTGAGCGAATCAAATCTATTAGATGTCCAGACCTGTTTTTGTCCATTTACAGGGGGAGAATCATCAATGGATGCATTGCCATTTTGGAAGAATCTAATTAATGCCTCGGTGCACTGTAGTGCAGGAGGGTGGGTGTAGGAGGTGAGTTACAGTTACAGCCAATTAAAAATGTACAACAGTCATGTATTGATTCGACCTCCAGTATTTTGTTTTGACATTTGCTGACACCCTGTGGCTGTGTGCAGTGCCTGCTCCACCAATCTGAGAACAACATGAGATCTTAAAACATTCATTTGACTGGTCTGTAATGTACGTGTGCATGTGTTGATACTTGTACTCATTCTATGCATCTAAAATGCATATGTTACTCACTCTTTAAGGACAAAGTACCAAAGAGGAATAGGCAGGAGGCAGTAAACGTAGTAGGTAATTGGGCTCCTTTGGATAAGCAGAAATACCGTCATCCCCACCATCACACCAATAAACAGCTTCATCAGAGTGGGGCTCGGGATCACCACAGTCTTGGGAGCAATACCAAAAAAAAAAAAAAGGTACCAGGTTCACATTTAATTATTGGATTTAAATAATCTCCTGGAGAATAAGTTGCTATGTACTGTATATTCTAACCTTTTTGAAGACACGAGCACTTCTATCCAGGCTAGCATGAGTTTTCAGGATGACTAAGGAAACATACAAGGCCCAGCCTACAAATCCTAGAACCACGCAGCAACCAAGGAAGAACCTGTCATAGGTGTGGTAGTAACGTAGGCCCTCCAGAGCTTGGGACATAAAAGTCTGGCACAGAGAGATCTGATAGGAAGCAAAAGAGGGTGAGGCAGTTCAGCTAAAGCAAATATACTGAGGTGAAAGTCAGAAAAGACAAATCCTGAAGGAATTCAGAGTGACAAGGAAGCTGTTACAGAATGTAATAATTCCAACTCAATTTGGGTGTAAACATTTGATGTTAGCATAATAAACCTGTTCCACTGGTGCATAAATCATTAACATCATGCGTCAATAACAGTTTAATGTTATAAAATTGTAAAAGCTGACTTTCATTCACTTGTTGCAAGAGACCTTTTTCCAGATACTCACAGCCTCCTCATACTTCTCCATCAGGATCAACGTCCTGACCTTGTGAATGAATTCTGCTTGTTTTGACTCAGTCAGTGGTCTGGGAAAAAAATTTAATGATGCAAATAAGACACAAAATTAAGAAACTTAATTTAATCACAATAATGTAAAGAATGATTTGCTCATTGCTTACATTAACATGACTTGGATTTAGCATTGATCAATCAAACTGTATTAATGTTAAACATTTCAAATTGTTTGCATATAATTACAGGTGCTGTACAAGTGAAAATAATTTACAAAAACAGTAGAGAGTACAGTATAACTTTATCCCTTAAGGAGGTTCCATCAGGGAAATTAATTTCTCCATCGCACACAGCACAGTAAGCACACAAAACACAGAGAAAGCACACAGAAAGCACCAGCACATAGAAAGTAGTACAACACCAAATAGAAAGATTAATAAATAACCCATCAAGAATATACAAATAGAAAAATAATAAATAGGTATAGAAATAAAAATGATAAACAGGCCTAGTTAAGTATGGGTACAGTGAAATGTCAATAGTGTTTGCATTGTTTTTGTTGTATTGTGTATTGCTGTGAATCACATGTGTGATTTTTTTAACTTAACAAAAGAAGGAAAAGTTGAGTAAATCATAGAGTTATATAGGGTTAGTCTTTAATCTTGATTAATCTTAATTTTGTATGCACTTACTTAAATGGGATGAAGAGACAGGACAAGGTTGTATCCTTTTTCTGGGCCATTTTAATCTAAAAAAAATATATCTTTAGATCAGTCTGAAAAGAGTTGTACAATCCTAAAACAGCTTAGAACACAGATGGCATCCAAGTTGGCTTTCCAGATTTCTAAAATATTGCTGGAGACATATATTATTAATGCCAAAGTATTAGTACGTGTTGAAATGCATTCAGTTAATGATGACTGATTATTTTCAGAAACATGATCAGCCTGTCAGTTATAGCAAAGATCATCTACCTTGAACTGCTCCAGTATTTGCATGGCATTAGTGTACATGCTTTCTGCCTTGAACCGGCCGCTGTTATTCAGGTAGAGATGAGGTAACACACCCTAAACACACAAATGCATATATGATAAAGTCATGTATTGTGACATCTACAGAAAAAACTTCATAAACATGATGTACATGTGAGATACAGCACATCATTTGTAGTAAAAATAACTGATTGTCTCAGAAAATTGTGACAACTTCATTAATGCTGTGCATACTGAGAAATATTAAAGATAGAATTAAAAAAAAAGATTGAAATTTGAGTTTCTTAGTATTTGGCTTTATCTGGACTCACAACAGAATTAAGAGGGAAGGGCACCCCAATAAGAGAAGCCATGAGTGGAGTGATGTCTGCCTGTGGAGACAAGCAGCATTGGTGTTACTGACGGTGGTTTATTTTATACGTCTCTAGCTAATAATTGATGGGAGACAATGAAAAACATACCACAGGCCTCACCTGATTGACATCAACTCTACGTATGTGCTCCAAGTTCCACTCTGAAATACACAAAATTTAAAAAAAAAAAACAACCCCAAACTGTGACAATGTGTTTTCCACTTCAAATAATATACACAAATTCTGCTCTGCTGAAAAGTAACTGTAGGAAGGTTAAAACTGAATTTAAATAAAACAACACAGACTTGTAAGTAAGCAGAAATGACTTTGCATAAGTACCTTTTAGGAATCCGTCACTATATGGTTGGGGTTCAGTCACTCTGTGAGCCTTTTCAACTCCAGCTCCCCACACCACTAGAGGTGTAAGGGTTTCAGAGGGATGGCCTGCACCGTGTGAACCTTGACATAGACACATCAGACGATGGTATGATAAAAGATTTACACATTGATAAGTCAAGACCAGAAGCTCCTTTAGAAGACATGTGAAATGATACAGACACATAAAACTCTTACCCCAATCTGTCATGCCGTGATCAGCGGTAAATACATAGGCCGTTTTCCCATCATGACCAAAGAAATCGTCTACCACAGACACCAGATCAGCAATATGACTGTCAACTACACGAATATTGTCCAGGTACCGGCTGTAAAACAAGATACATACATGAACAATACAACAAAAATGAAGAGAATAAAACTTTGAAATAGTATGTTCATTTCATTTCAGGTAATTGACTGCTATCAAACTAAATATAAATGGAAATACTAAATCAAACAAATCATAATAATGTGTCATACTGTGACTTTGGTCTGTGAGCATGTCCATTTGTGTCTATGCCCATCAGATTGAAGAAGAAAATGATTTTATCCTCGAGCAGCTTGGCCTTCAGTTTGGGGTTAGAATTTGCCGTCTGTAAAAATGACTGGTAGAAATAGAAAAATAAAGATTTTTATTTATTTATTCAATGTGGCAACATGTAAATTCTCACCAAGACTACCAAAGACTACACAAATACAGCATGTAGCAGCTGGGTTGATATTTACTGTTATTATTATTGCTATTATCATTATTGTATTAACACTTTGCAATGCACAAATAGCCTAAATAAAATTCTCAAAATAAACAAGCCTTCTACCTAAAGCCCTGAAGTTGTCGCTAAAGTGGAAAGTGTAAGCTATATATGTTTTTGTAACAGTTTGTTGACTTAAAAAGACATTTAAATTCATTAGAACATCAGTCCTTATTGCTGCAGTTTCCCTAACATACAGTACTTTGAATTTAGTGATGACCCAGTTGTCCAGCCTTGAGGCATCTACGGAGGCAAAGTTCAATTCCTCTGGTCCAAATGCTTTGCCATGTATATTGTCTCCATGGGCACCTAGAGGAACCACATCACAACAAGTTGGTACTAAAATTTTTGCAATGAGGGAATAACAGAAATATCATAAAGAAAAAAAAAATGTTTCAATGCTATTATTGTTCTTCAAGAACGTAAAATCATAGTATATTTATTTTCAAAATTGTGCAGGTTTTATTTTTGATTTGCTGTCCTTGAAGTTGGATAAAGTTAGAGATTCATATTATGCAATTTGTGAGTGTGCGCACAAATACCTTTGGTAAATATGGGCACAACATCAGGGCTGCCCCAGGCCCACGTGTTTCTGCTCTCATTGAACACTGAATCAAATTCTACAGGATTCTCCTTCCACCCTAAAAACACAATAAAAGGTACCAGTATGTGCAACTGCAGTCACAAAGACACAACAGCAGTCACACACAATGCACAAACACACACCTACCTTTTGCAACAGCACTAACATCCTCATAGAAACCAGCAATGACTGCAACGTGACCAGGACGAGACTCCGTGGGCACACGTGTGTGAGACACACCCCAGGTACCCTGCTCCTCTATCACAGACCTGATGTTGGGAAACAGAAACATCAGAAGTCATGGAAAAAGATGATAATATATGTGACATATTTTTTTTTACATGTACATAGGATATTATGTACTGGACTACTTAATATACAATATACTCAAACACAGCACATCGAAGATCACTAATTTGTGTCAGTTTCCAACCTCAAAAATTGAGCCCTGGATGCACCGTTCGGTAGGGGTGCGAAGAAACTGTCTGCCCGGAGACCATCAGCCACTAGTAAGAATAGTCTGCGGGCTGGGGGTGCCAGTGATGTGGCATGGGGTGTCATGCCGTGGACAAGAGGAGACGTGAAGTAGATGTCAAATATAGACAGGAAGAAGACCACATGGACTGTCAGCCCAACTAAGAAGAAGGTGATCACATTCATTTTAAGAGTCAGGCCCGCTGAGGAATGTGCAGCGCATCTGGGGGAACAGAATCAGACAAGGACTGAATGTATTATCAGTTGAAATGACAAATAAAGTGAGGTGTATATTGACAAACACAATTATACAATCTAACTTCATATTTAAGGTCAAAGGTTCGCTGAATTAGAAAAAGAATTACAGTGTACTGGTTTGGTTTGTTATAATATAAACTGGTCAAACAAAACAAAAACCTGTCATATAAACACGGCTTTTGAGCGAGGAGGTGATGTCTCTACCGCGACATGGCTTTAGCCAATGTGAAGAAATAATAATTTTGACATTTTTTTTGGCACTTCAGTGGAAAGTTAGCATATCGTGACAACAGACTAGCTGCCAATGAGGCTTTTTTCTTCATAAACAAAATGTAAACCAATTTAAATCATCAGGCCATGAAAATCTTACCTATTAGTAACGTCAGTGGAATATGCCGGTATGAGTACGATGGTGTCTATTAGGTACTGACAATGAGAGCAAAACTATTATCGACACCCATTCAAATTATTTAGCTTCCACAACGAATAATAATTGCACAGAACTCGCCAGTCTAAAAGTCAATACGAAACATCATTACGCGAAACAGGATCTAATACGTCCTCTCAGAAAGCCATTCGTTGCTCTATTTAAAATATGCACAATAAGTCCAGGTGGTATGAGCATCCACTTCCTACAATTTTTTTCAGTGCACTTCCTTGTATCGACTTCGACGTTTAGGCTACGTACATGCGGTACAATTGAATTGTGGGTATTGTAGTTGAATTTCTTTATTTGACGGACGATCTCGGCGCTTTATACAAATACACGAGTTTAATAGGAGTCTGTAGACGATTTTTGTTTCAGAAATGCCTTTCCTATTTTAAATAAGAACAAGTGAAATACAGGTAATTGGAAAACAGAATTAAAAAAAGTCTGTATATATTAATTTTGGATTTACTTTCTTTCAAAAGACTAGACGCGATTATCTCGTTGAAAAAAGAGCACCACGTGCAAATGTCGGACTGCTGGTCCGGCTGAGTCACTTTCGCCGGGCAAAATAATTGTAGATCAATTAAAGAAAAAGAAAAAAAGAAAAAAACAACAATCTGAATATTATCTGTCCTTAGACAAATTGGAAGCTTTGCCCGTCTGCCGTCACAACATGTTCAGGGTTGCCATGGTGTAGTACCACAATGCCACAGGTAGTGTCCCGGTCGGGCGGGGGCCTTTGCTACCACTTTGATACTATTATTTTGTAGTCCGATGACTGCATCCGGTCTAAAAGAAGATTTATGTTTTAAAGTGATTTTTCTTTGCCTTATTGTATAGGATTCTTATTCCGGATAGAAAAAGGAAAACGCCTGGTTTTCGACCTTGGTTTGTTGGGAGTAATAACGAAAAAGACTCGTCTTTCATTACACTTCGGCTATCAGCTGTCAAAAGAACCCTGCCCCGTTTTCTTTATTTCCTCGCTAGTATCCAATCATTTTGTATTGCGTCACCAAAAGGGCGGATTTTAGTGTAAAGTGCTCAGATTCAACCAATCACAGCTTCACGTTATTTCCCACTTGTCAAAGCCACCTACCGAACCAGCTATCTAGTATCTATTCAGGAAGAAGCGGTTCTGATTAGCTTAGTTAGCCTTGGCTGCTAAAAACCCTTTACAGTGAAAACATGACGTCGGTCAACCCGTTCAATATCAGTGATTCTGAAGATGAGGCTGAACGGAACCCTAATGACACAGATGACACAGCGAGAAGCCCGAGTGGCGACGCGCCGGGCCCACCGACGGGCAATCCTTTCTCTCCGCCTGCGGACGCCGATGCACCGACTCTCCTCCTGACTAGCAACCGGACTAGCCCTAGCGGTGAGGGCATCTCCGTCTCGGCTGTGGTCAACTCCAGTATGGCTGGCAGTGCTGAGACGAAGGTGTCGGTGGATGTAATCGCTGCTCAGCTTTTACGGGACCAATACATTCTTACGGCCCTGGAATTTCACACGGAACTGTTAGAGGCGGGCAGAGAGCTTCCGAGGCTTAGAGATTATTTCTCTAACCCTGGCAACTTCGAGCGACAGAGTGGCACTCCCCCTGCCAAAGACCAGGCACTTGCACCTGGAGGTCCATTGAGTAAGTCTGCTCTGAGTGTCCGTCACGTAGCCAGATCCTGGCGCATAATGCATAGTTAGCCCAAAAGCTATCAAACGTTAGCCTAATTCATTGATTCTAGAAGCCGATCGATCATGACAGATCCGTTTTCTGCACCTGCTCTCCCGGACTAGGGCCCGCAGCCCACAAGCGGGTTTTGTGGGTCAGCTGTGTTTGCTGTCACACACACCAGAGCATCTGCGATGTGGGAAGAGGCTCCAACACATCATCTGATTGAGTAGGTTAGGGGAAATGCTTGGTAGCATCACAGACAGGCATGGTGATTATTGAAGTGTAACTGGCTCCTCTTGAAAATAAATAAATAAATAAAGTAAACACTTTCCTTTTTCATTTGGGGATATCTACTTCATTAGAGCTGAAAAGTTTGGACACATGAACAAATGTGAAATGTTAATGGTAAAAACAGTGACAGCCAAAGTTACAAATGGATATCGCCCATTAGTAAGAAATGGGAGTAATACAGGTATTACAAGGAACTTCAACTATGCCAAATATTTTATATTTGCATCCAAGAAAAGATGGTTGGCAAAATGTTTTCTTGCATCCCTGTTTGATTGAGGCAATTGGAGCATATCTTTTCACTGAACCATGTAAGACAACATGAAGCGCCTCAATATGAAGCAAACTGGCGCCATTCAAAGAGAGAAAAGAAGAAACCGATTTGAAAGGTATAGCATGAGTTATAAGATGGCATTTTTGGCACAAATTTAAAAAAAAAAAATTCTCTTAATGATTTAGGTTTTAATGGATGTGACTCAGCTTGCTTAGTATACTCCTCTTCAGTGATTAGGACCATCTTTAAAAGAATTGTTATTTAAGATCCAGGAGAGATGGACAAATGGATGTTTGCGTTCACATTTTCTTTATCTTTTAAATAATAAGGGACATATTGTCCGGGAGAATGATTGGTTTTGGATTTTGATCCTGCACACCTTGTTCAGTGTCCTGTTTCAACATTTTTAGCGACATTCACACACAGACATTGACCCTTAACCTGACTTTTGGTAATTATGACATGTCCGTGAGATCAGATTCTGTTTGCATCTTGTCAATGAAATGTGTCACTGGTAGATGTGATTTGCCACTTGTACTCTGTCTACAAATTGCCAAAATAAATACGGATTTCAGTGTCTGCCAGAACTGGTTGAGCTGCACTATCAGAATCAATGCATAGTACATTTCAAATCTTGTTTTTAGTTAATTTCTATTATGCGAGTCTTATTTTTGGAGACTTGACCTCCTCATCAATATCTGGTTTGGAAATTAGTGTTTGGTTTTACAGATAGCTCAGGGCATTATGTCAAGACAGAAATTGTAATGATGAAATATAACTCTTAAATAGCTTAACTTTATGTGGATGACTGCACAGCATATAAATAAATAGCAGAGACAGAGAGGGGTTTGGTTTCATAACCAGGAGATTTCTGATCCTAATTTAAATACAGTAGCAATGGACAATAGCATCATGTCTCAGGAGACAGTTGAGTGCGGGTCCTTGGCAACTGCTCTTAGGCTGGCGTTAACAGATGCCAGCCAATGAGATTCACTCCAGCTCTTGCCTGTCAGCATGGAATGTTGAATTACATTAGTACACATTAGTGAATATATTGGTAGAAGGATGCTGAGTTTTGAACAGCCAGGCAGGAGGCCTAGAGGAAGACCAAAGAGGAGGTTTATGGATGTAGTAAAAGAGGACATGAAGGTGGTTGGTGTGAGAGAAGAGGATGCAAAGGACAGGGCTAAATGGAGGCAATTGATTCACTGTGGCGACCCCTGAAGGGAAAAACCAAAAGGAAAAGAAGAAGAAGAAACATTCATTTTCTATATATTAAAGACCAAGGCAGCAAACATCTGAACCGTGTCAAATGGAAAGGTCTGGTGCTTGTATATTCTTTGGGAATACAGTAATTCAAGTGATGAACCAGAAATAGCATTTGTGCAATCATTATTCATTCACAATCAGCGACATCTAGCTGTAAACTTTGGATTTCAAGTAGCATGTTTGGATTAATGAGTGTTAAAGGCAAAATCATACCTGCAACTGTTTCTCTAAGCTGCATGACACATGAAGAGAGATTATTTGCAGCATGGAAGTATGCATGAACCCGTCTCCCCCTGGTTCAGTTAGTGTTACAGCTGAATGTTCCCTGTGCTGTTTTTCCCCTTTCTCGTTGTGCTCTGGTGTTCATATCGATTTTGTACCGGTCCTCAGAGGTGCTTAAAAGCTCCTATTGTAGCATCAAAAGACAAAGGCTTCTGGAGCAGGGCCCATTTCTGCTTTTTCAAGGATTTTTAGATATGTGTGTGTGTGTGTGTGTGTGTGTGTGTGTGTGTGTGTGTGTGTGTGTGTGTGTGTGTGTGTGTGTGTGTGTGTGTGTGTGTATATTACTGTATATACACATTTGTTAATTTAGTGTCAATTTTATGATTACTTGGGAATCTTTGAAAAAAAAAATGAAAGATTTGAAAGAATAAAAAGATTTGAAGCAAATGTGGAAGTCATTTAAAATACATGCAAAGAAAATAGCCCAGAAGTGTTTTGGTTTATTTATACTTCATGTAGTCCAACTACTATCTTCTCATGATTGGTTTTAGGTTGAAGGGTTTGCAGCCAATATGAATGAACTCCATATTAACAACACACCACTTTTGAGGCACATTTAATGCTTGGAATGTAGAATTTATTTATAGAGATAGTCAGCCTTAACCGGTTTAGTTATTAGTCAGTTATTAGCAGCTTCACCCTCACGTTCACATTTTGTCATTTCTTTTCTTACTATAGGTCTCTCCATCTAACTATGTGTGGGACCAGGAGCTGTGTGTGCATTGTGTAGTCACGTTAATTTATAACTTGTACATGCATGACATTTGTTATCGTAAGTGTAGCTCAGCTACACGTATGATCAGTGTGTTTCAATATTAGAAAAGTGTCTCCAGTGTTATTCATACATATTCTGCACAAGTTTATTCAGCGTGACATTTTACTGGAGAGATTTTCATCATTTGGTTTTGTGACACAAAGGTGCATACAGGTTTGTGTATCAGCTTGTAACTCCATTGGAATTTTTGTTGCATTGATTCATCACTTTTACATTTTCTACATAGCAGTCTTGCCAAAAATCCCTCCTGTTAAAATTAGAGACTGTTGGCTGCCTACCGACCAACTATCTTTATCTATGAGCTCTTTTTTTCCTGAAGAAAGAATTCTACTTCTTGCCTTCCCTCTTCATCAGCTTTATTTTCTACATTCACAAACAAAGGAATTGTACTTTTTTCCTCTCACTGTTAACCCAGAGCAATAATTACATGAAAAATGAATATGATTAATTGAGCACACAAATAGAGGATTTTTTTTTCTTTTTAGCCGATTTACGACATAACTTTTGAATGTAAAATCTTGAGACAGTCTGCGTGTGTGTGTGTGTGCATGTGTGTGTGTGACACAACCTGCCCAGCAGGACTGTAGCGAATAGGTCACACTCTGAGGTGTCAGATCTGTGACAGTTCAGGCAGTTCACACCACAGGCTCCCAAACGAAAGGTCAGCCAGGAAGAAATACTTGTTTTTATGCAAAGGACGCAAAAGATGCCTGTGAATGCTCCAGCACATTGTAGAATACCAACACATTCACACACACACACATACACACACACACACATACACACACACATTTTTTTTTGACCAATACTTTTGACCCAGATGCCAAAGGTCATGTAATATTATAAACCAGCTTCTTCGTGGTGCGCCCCATTGAGCAACTTGAACCGGCAACTCTCAGGTCCTCAGCCCAACACTTAGTGGACTGAGCTGCTGCCGCCCCGTTTGTTTCATGACTGTACTGTAGTTTGAGTTAAATATGAACTTAAATGCCCACATCCTCCTCCGGCAATGATTCCATTTTGCATTTTGTCGCTAACACAGTCACTCCTTCTTCGCTTTGCAAGACAAAGCATGTGTCGTTCTAAAAGCTTGTCTACAAGCTATGTTTGACCTTCTGCTGTATCTGGACATCAGTGAATAAATAGACTATCTTGAACTTGTATTGCAGGAAAACTAACACCGTGGTCTAAGGTGTAAGGCTGGCGTAGCTCAGTGAAATCTGACGACAGGTGTATTTGTGTATCAGCTTTATGTGTAGGCTGACTGCACAATCACTAAAGTCAGATGTTGGTATATTGTTTAGAGCTCTTAGTATAGAAATGGGTGTTACCCTTAACGTCTTTGTGTTGGTCTTCCTCCCATTTGCACTGACTCATGATCATTGGCTTAACCTTAATGTTCTAGTTTTGTGCTTTTTGCTGAATTTATTAGTTTCCATTTTTTCTTTTGTAGAAGGGTTGCCCTTGAGACTCCTTAAGCAAAATATATGATCTATACCATACTGGGGTTCTGTTTTGTGTAGATGAACTTGTACCTGTTGCACAGTTTTTCTTTAGGATCGTTGCATCTGGAGCTGTTGGACTTTGGACTCATTTAACTAAATGGCAGCCGGGTCTCAGAAATCCAAGTCAAGTCACAAGTTTCTTGTGGTTGAAATGAGTATTCATCTGCTGCATGACATTTGGTCAAATTTTATCACTGCATAGCTATTTATGAAGAATTCAAAGCATGCACTACATCATCATCCTCATCCACACTATCAGCAATGATTTATTGTTAAGTGTATTATTACTTTCATAGGGAGATTGCTATGTAATAAACTAAAGAACACAACCTCCCCTTGAAGCTTAAGACCGTATTAAACCTCTTTAACTAGGACATTAAGCTAAAATATAGCACTGATATTCTACTAAAGGAAAAAGAAGCCTTAGCTTTCAGATACTGCATCATAATATAATGCATGTTTGTGGAGGTTCTCTGTAGGTGATGATTGACTAAATTCAACTGGACTTGTAGGAACAGTTTGAGGATGCTTCACCTGTCAGTTCATTTCTGATCTGTTGAAGCCTCTTGGATCAGAGGCGAAACCTCTTCAAGCTTTTCCTACATAATAAAGAACATATTTTTAGTAAATGAAATACTGATCTCGTAAAGTCTAAACCAAAGTCTTAATCTCTGAAAGCGTTCATATTTTATTTTGACCTCATCTCACTGCTGTGTTGGTCTCTGTCTCTCTCCAGATCGAGCAGGCAGCATCAGCACCTTGGATTCTCTGGACTTTGCCCGTTACTCAGATGACGGCAACCGGGAGTCAGACGAGCGGGTGGCAGGTAAGATGAACCGTCCTGTCAGCAGTGAAAGTACGCTTACCTAGGGTAAATAAAAGATGGACAGCAGTCAGGAGAAGCGATGACAGCGTGGCGTGGAAACGGAAGAAAAGCTGGCAGCTGCAGAGACAAAGACTGAGTCATGGTGAATAGTGATGACAGAAGTCAAATATGTTTCTCCTGATGTTGTCACCATGACACAGCTGTGAAAGTGATGCTGATGTAATAATTCACAGTAAACAACAGTTAAAATAACCTACTTCTTTGTCACTGTTGTTTTATGGTAGCCGTGCAAAAAAATCTTGAACATCTTCAGCTTCCGATCTGTAATATTGTAGTATTCTTTTACTCTGTCTAACTGGTATTTTTGGTATGGGACCCGTCTCACAAATCACCCCCCTTCCCCCTGACGCTGCGTCGTGACACACCATTACACAGTTGGAGTTAAATACATTAACAGCTGAATCTGACGTTGATGCCAGCTCATCCCAGAATGTTGGCTTGAAGAGCAGCTGCTCACGAGTGCATGGTTTGCTTTACGATGTTGTGTGAAGAGAATATTTTATCGCTAATCAAAGGAAAACAAACAGATATAGTTTAGATTAATAGTGCAGTCATATTATGTTAACTACTGTATATCCCTCCAATTTAATTTTGAAACTCGAAAACATACTTAGAGTATCCTCTTATATTGTAAAATAATTGTCTCTGTCTATAATGCAATTGTCATACAAGACGGTTTATATTGTTATTAATGAGATTCACAACGATTGTAAAAGGGTAAGTGTAGCAGCTAAAATGTATATGATGAATTGGGTGCTGTCATCAGTTCTTTTGAAGCATTCTTATCAGACAGTCAGTTAAACCCATGCAGCAGAGATGTTGGTTCCTAACTGCAAATTCTGCATCTTTTTAAAAAAATGACTGTTATTCACACCCACTGCCCACTCTGCCAAATTGGCACCTTCCCCCTCCTCTCTTCCCTCTTCATCCACTCCCACTCTCATCTCCCCCTGAACCTCTCCTTGCCAAGATACCTGCCCCCAGCTGTCTGACTCTGGGTTTTCTGGCTTTCTCCTGACGTTGATCAAACCCCAGTGAACAATACTGGACAAGTCACTCCATCCAGACTAGCCTTTTGCTTTTATTTATTTATTGTGAATCTTCTACCCGTTAATCAGTTCTTGGTTTTCCATTTTGTTGCATTTGCATCCTGTGCACTCTTGATCTGTTGGGAAGGTTAGGATTAAAGTAGTTGACAATCATTCTCAAAAAAAGTTGCAAATTGACGATGTTAGATCGAAATTTAGAACATAGGCTGTATTTATTACAAAATGTTGAGGTAAAAATATTTTAGCCAGCTTTTCCATTCCTTTCACTGGAACGTTAAATGTCCAAGTTCAACTTCAGATGACAGATCGGGGGCTAAAATAGATTTTCAGTGCACAGCTATGCAAACATAGTTTTCCTGCTCCATCGCTTATTAGTTTTTGCGTGTGTTTTTTATCTAACATATCTAAGAATTTTGTGTGTTTCTTTTTCTTTATCCAGTGTTAGTTTAGTCTCTCAAATTTCAATATACAAATCAACATTTTTATCCAAAATGTCACCTGTTTCTGATAACTTCCTAAAAATCCAGTAATCATTTAAAGAATGTCCTGGATTGTATTGTTCATTGTTTGATGGCCTAAATGGTTATGAATTGAAAACTTGAGCATTGGCTGTCGTTTTGAGTGGCTTGAAATCATCTGATTTTTATCACATGTTAGTAAGGCCTGGAAAAAATCCTTTGTCAGACAGCTCCTAGGTTATCAGGGCTACTTTCATTAGCTTGGTTATACTTGCTCAAGTGTCTCGGTGCATTGCACACACTTGTCAGACAGTCCGTCATTCTGCTGGCTTCACCATGATCCTCTGCTGCATGCATTTCTTAGACACATGATTTGCATGCTTCCTTTTTTCATTTTGTTTTATGACTCTTATAAACTTCTGTGTGGTTGTTTTGTTTATCATGTCCATCTTTTTTTTTGTTTTATTCCTCCCTTGTCTTTGTTTGGATGCACTTCCTGTGTGTGTTGTCACTTCCTGTCCAGTGCTGGAGTTTGAGCTACGGAAAGCAAAGGAGACCATTCAGGCTCTACGCGCCAACTTGACTCAGGCAGCAGGTGTGGCGTACTTTTAACTTCTTCTCCACCTGAACCCTCTTTTGTTACAGCTTTCTGTCTTGTGTTCTGAGAGAATTCTTCTAGATGAATAAGGTTCAGCTTCCTTTCAAACTCCGCTAATGTCTTTTCAATTTCTTAGAGAGTGAAGTGCCCTCTCAAGAGAGAAAAAACTTCAAGTCGAGTCCTGAAATTCAGGTGGGGAATCGTAGAGATGACAATGAAAAGATTTGCAATTTTCTTTCCTTTTTTCTCAGATGAAAAACAATTTTTAAGCCCACGTGATGGTACCACTGTTTTTCTCTCTGCCTCAGGAGCCTATACGCCCCCTGGAGAAAAGAGCCTTAAACTTTCTTGTGAATGAATATTTATTGAAAAATGAGTACAAACTCTCATCCATCACCTTCTCTGATGAAAATGATGACCAGGTAATTTCTTTTTCTGTGCCATTGCATGTAATAAAACCAAATTACACATGTGAGCTTTTCATTCATATGGTACATTTATGGTCAAACTGTGAGGTGTTGAATTTTTTAGAGTTCTGATCTCAGAGCAGTAATAGGTTTATGTGGCCTTAATACATTCAACAGCTGTTCAGCTTGTCTTTTTTCAGCTATGCAGAGGACACCACCTCTGTTGCCACAAATTAGTCTTGTTTTATTATTGTCTTTATTTCTTTACAGGATTTTGAGTTATGGGACGATGTTGGCCTCAACATTCCAAAGCCCCCTGACCTATTACAGCTCTACAGGAATTGCGGGACCCCTGTCTCTTCTCCTCGGGACACCGTTGATGTGTCTGTAGAGGTGGATTTTGGCGATTTTCCTGGGAACTGCCTGGCTCAAGATTCCCAAAAGAAGCCAGACCTTTCCCTGCAGGTTTGTATGTGGGTGTAACTCGTCTTTGTCCACTTCTTCATGACCATATCGAAAGCATTGAGATCAGAATTAAGATGTCTACAAGTCATGAGGAACGTCAACTTATTGAAGCATTTGCTCCTTAGATGATGTCTTAAAGTGTTTTTATTTATTTATTTTTTTGTCTTCCAATAGCAACAGACTGAAGTTGTTCAAGAGTTGGAGTATCAGATAGGCCTCCTCAACAATGACAAGCAGAGCCTCGCCCAGCAGATCAAGAAACTACAGAGGTGTGTGCCTGAATGCATCACCACTGTTATTAAGCTTAGATGGTGGTACTGTCAACGTTTGCAGTTATTTTTTTAAAAATAGGAACAGTTACTGGAAGGAAATGAGAAGCATCCATAAAAATGTAAAATGCTTTGAAGACGTTTGTCCACATTATGATGGTAACTGACCAAAAAAGGCCAAGAGGTAGAACCAGCATGGAAAAACCACTACTGCATGAAATTACAGGGAATGGCTGTTGTGACGCATTAGTGAAACTTATTTTCCTTCCATGTAGAATTTTATATTGATTCCAGTAACCTTCAGAGAGAATTGCATTTCCACAATCCAGACTCGTTGAACCGTTTTAACAAACGATTCTGTTATGCGATGGAGGGATCCATGTACTCACCTCGTCATGAATAAAAATTAATCGACTCTTTCTGACATTGTCTTGTTCCATTTCCTTGCCACCAAATCACAGTGAGATTCAGATGTTGAAGAGGACAATCTCCTCCCCACCACCAACAACTCTGGACCTGGGATCGCAAAATATATCCAACCCTTCCTCATCCTCCTCCACCACCACCAACACTTCCTCCTCAGACCCTCTCTCTGTGGTAAGTGGTCAGACTGATTTTGTACCATCCAGACAATGATATCCGCTCCAGCATAAATAATACAGATTCCTCTGTGAAATGATTCCAGTAAATGTTCACATTTTTCTAAAGACTTTCAAGAAACCCCGAAGCTAATCTAGTTTTACTTTCAGCCTCCAACAGATAACGGCAAGTATCTGGACATCCAGGGGGCTTCAGAGCCTGAAACTGACCTGGACCCTCCCTCTACCCAGAACACATCACAAACCCACCCACAGCCTCAGCCCCAAAGCAAGCTCAAGAGTCAGCCTCTTGTTCAGTTTGATAAACCAAACAGGTCAGTGGAAGTTTAGACGAAAAATGTGAATTGCCTTTATATGAATGGCATATTCATCTGTAGGGTACTTCAAGCTAGGATAAAGAAAACCACATTCAGAATACTGTACATGGTATGTCTTTATTACAAACTGTGGTCATTTGGGTGTAGATGCTCACTGTAACCACTAGGTGGAAGTAGTTATCAGTCAATGTAGCCACAGTGGAAAAAAAGTAGGTAGGGCGTATCCAACTGGTGGCTAACCTTGTGTTGAATTGCAACCTGGTTAATTTCCTCGCAGCACAGAGAAGTGACTGTTGCAAGTGAACTTTTGACTTATGGTCTTAAATACACATTTCTCAGTACCATCCCTTCCTTTTCTCTAGTATGTTTCAGGCACCCACAAGTAGTGAATCATCTGGTCAATGGAATGCTCTTTCCTGCATAACCTCATATGTTTCCTTTTTGGAAATTTTAAATCCATCTGCTATCTAATTAAAGTTCTGTATCATTTGCTTGTGAACAGATGCCAGTGTTGCTTTAATGTCTTGCAGATGAACCCCACTTCTTTATATATGTTTGTATTTTTTTTCCATTCATTTGGAAACATGGCAGTGACATGGGAGAGTGGTAGCCTTAAGCTCTCTGCCAACTTTGCAGAGGCCAGTCTTCAATCATTCAGTGGTCAGGGAAATCTTCAGTCCAGATAAAGTGGCCCAGACTGTAGTGACTGTTTTTGCTCTGCTGCTGTTTGTGGTGTCTCAGGAAGTTGTCCCCAGCCTTCTTGCAAGCCCTGCTATCCTTCTGCAGAATGTGCTCCGACAGTCGATTGGGAGCAGAGGTCAGCTCATGCACTCTTTCAAATGGATGGAGAAACACTGAACATTTTTGATGAGGTTTTTAACAAGAATGTGTGATTTTCAGGTGTCACGTATAGCAGGCAGCGAGGAGAGTGTGATGCTGATGCTGGGCCGCTGCCTCCCTCACATTGTACCCAATGTCCTCCTAGCTAAAAGAGAGGTAACTATCTCTCTCTGCGTGTACTCGTGTGCATCTACCCTCTCATGATCAGAATCTTCTTCTTTTAATGTCCAATAGATTCACACACAGCAGCGAGGCTCAGCAGGGTTGAAATTTAAAACCTGGAAGAAACACCGTGATATTCAACTTGCAAATTTCCATCTAGACTCTTTTTGATCCACCCCATTTAGTTCTGTTATGAAAACACTTCTCTCCTCTGGATTTGAACCACAATGCATTTCCAATAGGCAGCTAAAATACAATGTAGTTTGTGTCTGTGTGAATGCTGCCAGTCTTCTTGGCAGTGGTCTGAATTGAATGTTTGGTGCTTTGTTTATTGGAATTTACAGTTGTCTTAAGTTGCACTTAAGTAGCACCATTATCATTGTTGTCCTTTGCAGGTTTGACTTTGTCCTTTGCTAAGTATCTTTTTTCCTGCTGATTCCTAGCTGATTTGTGTCAATCTATTGATTGGAGGTGTCACCTTCTCTGACGGCATTCGTTTTAGACCGATGTTCTCATCATTTCTTCGCTGCTGTTTTTGACCCTCCGCTCATGTTTGCTGTCCTTTTTGCCTTCACTGGTTTTATGTTTGTTCCTCTGTTGTTCGTCTCACTCATTCTCTCACTCTCATGCATGCCTCTCTTCTAGAGAATGGTTACACATCTTTGCCAGGTGAGTCATTCACACACTCATCTGCATGGATTCTACATGACCCGTAGCCAAAATTGTATGTAATGAATCCCCAACTCCTGGTGGCTAAAACTGCTTCATTTTTCTGATTAGCAATAGCTCTGAAAGCTCTGATGGCTCATTAAGCTGTCTTGTATTGTCACTGATGTACATATTAAAAAATATGAGCTAATATGCAACAGTAGATTTTAGTAGGCAGCTTTAGCCTCAGGCGGGAGATGTACATCTCTTAAACCTGTGCTGTTTTCTAATTGGTCCTTTATCTGTTTTCTTTTGCTGCAACTTATTTTACATACATTAAAGTGTCTTTTGAGTAACATAATTATTAAATCTTAACAAATTTCCCTTGAAAAATTATGTTTGTAAACCTGCTTTCCTTCTACTTTTGTTTCCACAAGCCAAATGTTATTTCCACTGAGGAGACAAGATACTTATTACATCCCGCTTCAAAGCGGTGATGTATTGTGATTGTCAGTGTTTGTGTGTCCGTCCATTCGTTCGTATGTCCACCAAATATCTTCGCAATCATTGCAGATAGAAAGATGAAATAAAAAACAGATTACTCGGGCGGAAAAGGGGATGAAAATGAGGCAATGACCTTGACCTTGAGACAACTAGGTCAAGGTCAAATTTCAAGTTTTGTACTCTCAGGAACCGGATAAGATAGAAAGACGAGGGAGAAGGCCAGTGTAAGACCATAGATCAAAACTAGAGCTTTGATCTATGGTCAAAGCTAGTGCATAGCTTTGACCTACCTTGAAAGGTCAAACTTATGTACTTGTCAGGTACTACTTTCAGGGTACCCTGACCTACCCTTCCCGGAATGTAGCAGTCTCTGACTGCTACTCCTGTTACTCCTTTTTGTCTGTAATACAAACATCTGCACAGGTGTGTTACCTTTACATAACTACTAACATGTAATTTGAGTGCGTGAGCATGCAAATAGAGTGTGCTTGAGAAGACAGATGGTTGAAACTTGATAAGACACCAAACGGTGGGCTTGAAAGAGGTAAGTCTGGTTGGGGTAGTTCTCAGTCAGGCTGCTTTGCATATCATTGTGGTTATGTTATTTCAGTCAACCACCATGGCTATGGAGACCTAAATCTCTTTGTAAAATCAAGGTAAACATAGTGGAGAGAACACTGACGCCTCTGGGTTCTTCTTAATCTATGTGGACTTTGTACAGTGACCGTTAGATTCACTGGCCATGACATGAGACACACACACACACACAAACACACACACGCAGCTGTTCACACTTCCATCTTGCAGCTTGATGCTTTCTTAGCAGCACAAACCCATAGACACACCTTGATGTTTAAATGCGACACCCACTTGAGAACAAAAAAACATTTGACTTGAAACTTTGAATGATACATTTAAACTCTGCCTGCCACCTGGCTGTATTATCAGACACTGTAAATCATTAACTATTACGTTTTTCTTCAGTGTAGAGTGCGGCATCGCAGCTCAATGTGATGCACATTATCTTTATAGTTTTGCGTTCCTTATTTTTTCATTCTGTTTGGGGTTAACAGATTTTTTGCCACACACTTTTATAGATCTTTGATTTCATATAGAATGAAGGATGTGTCTGTGTTTTTTTTTTTTCAAACAAGAAGAAGCATTAAAACAGATGAAGTTAATACTGTGTGTGCGCTGATGACTGACTGACCTTTAACATCGACAGCTTAATATCGCAACAAATAGCAAATTCAAAATGCAAAGGCAAGATTTTATATATTTGTTTCAGACCCTTGATGTGATTACAACACAAAATTGTGCATTTAGATGGGCATTCCTGCACACTGTGGTGCTTGAAATGTAATTAGCAGAGGCTCAGCTCTTTGAGGTTGATCGTCAGTCTTCATGGGCCTCTGGTTTTGGCATTTTGCTGTACACTCTACCTGCCCACAATGTTTGTCCTGGACTGGTCGGATGTTTGTAACCTGACAGTCTTCACATCAGAAATGCTGAAATTCACAGAAATAAATCAGTGTGGCTTCTGGCTTTTCAGATGTGCGCTGAATTCCTGTATTTGTTTTATATGCCAGCGCTGTTACAGCTCTGAAAGTGTCTTCTGTGAAATTGTGGTCTAAGGACTTAAGATGTGTGAGTTTGACAGTTAAATTGTGATTTATAAAGTTAATTAATAGTTTGCTGTTGATTTTGACCCTTTGAGCCTTCAATACCATATCATTCAAAAGACGGCCACTGACTTCAGTGGGTTTGTCCAGCTTTGAGCGAGTGACTCATCACAACTTTCTTCCCTGTCATGTCTGTTTGTCCATCCAGGATTTGGGGTTTTACTTGTTATTCCTGCACTTGGCAGGAGAATGCGATATCTTCCTGAAAAAACATAGTTTGTTTGAAAAGAAGACCGTATTTTTAACTCTGTATGCATTCTCTAATTTGGTTGTGTGTGGTGAGAATTGTCTGACCAACGTTTTGGGCATGGAGATCCTTGATCGATGCCGGCTGAGCTTTCTCCCCTCTAGGTGGAGGGTTCATAAACTTAATGTGAACTCAGGGTTGCAGTAGGGGAACCATACATTAGCTCTTAAAGTCTGTCTGTCTTTTGTCAGCTGTTTCTGGGTGTGTGCATGCACTATTCAGTGTCAGCTTTGTGTGGTTTTAATTGTATGTGTGTGACTCTTTTCTTACTCCTGATAGTTTCAGCGGGGACTTTTTCATTTTCTTTCCCCCAGTGACTTTCCCATTTTCTCCTGTTTTCAGTAATCATCTTTCTGCTCCCATTTTGTCCCACCTCCATAGACCTCCTGGTCTGCTTGACTGCTACCAACCATCCTTTCCCTGTGTGTTTAAGTTGTACTTTGTTTTGAAAAAATGATTAAAATTGATTCCACTGCTGTCTCTCTATTTGTCTCCTCATTTCTCTTGCAGGAGTTGATCCCGCTCATCTTGTGTACCGCCTGCCTTCACCCAGAGCCGAAAGAGAGAGACCAGCTCCTCCACATCCTGTTTAATTTAATTAAGAGACCAGATGATGAGCAGAGGTCCGTATGTGCTCATGTAAAGCCTGAACAAATTCAGCAAGCAGACTTTTTCCAGCAGTGTTTTCTCATTCACGTCCGTCTGTTTCTTAAGACAAATGATCTTGACGGGGTGTGTTGCATTTGCGAGGCATGTGGGTCCCACGCGTGTTGAGGCTGAGCTACTACCTCAATGCTGGGAACAGGTACAGTACATACACAGCAGGTGGCCTTTTGTTATGCTATCACTAATTCTAAATGATATCACACACAAAAAAGGCTTCACCTACTTCTGCTCCAATAGAACAAAAACATCATTTGTGCCTCTGAGTTTATTTTTCATGATATCTTATTTCTTTGTTCTGATGATCAGGGCTTCTTGCATACATAGATTTGAGAATGGCAAACAAAAAAATGTATTTTCCATATGAAACGCTTCAAGATGTAATGCGCAAATATACTGTTATTGTGTGAAGTGAAAAAAGAGTTCAGTTGTGTCTTGCTGTTATATGTATCTGATTCAGAATTATCTTCACGTCTATGGTGTCCCTGACATAAATGTGGTATCAGAGCAACAAAATTCTTGGTAACAACAGCTGCCAGCGGCTAGGAGGCTGAGAATCTGACGAGGAAGACTGATGGCAGTTTCCACAGGGTCAGCGTGTTGATGATACTGGAGTTGTTTCCATTCTGCGGTGGCTGCCATCCAGTCTACTTCTCTCTCCCATGCAACATCTGTTGCTTCTTTTCTTCCAGCACCTTTTCCCCAAATTGTTGTTCTTCTCATCCGTAGATTAACCACAAATACCCAGAGAGGAGATTGTTGGTGGCTGAGTCCTGTGGAGCCTTAGCACCGTACCTGCCTGTAAGAATGTGTATAATATTGCATGTAGAATTACTATGACATGATTGTAAAGCCATAAAATCAAAGTTTTCTGTCTCTGCAGAAAGAGATCCGCAGTTCCTTGGTGTTGTCTATGCTGCAGCAGATGCTTGCTGAGGATAAGGCTGACATGGTCAGAGAAGCTGTGGTCAAAAGTCTGGGTATTATCATGGGTTACATAGATGACACTGATAAGTACTCCCAGGTATGTGGGGCATGGGGGGGAAGTGTTATTGAACTGTTCTGCTATGTGTTACGTTAATATTACCATTCCTGTAAATCTTTGTGATCATCGTTTCTCAATCTTTTTGTATGTCTTCCAGGGGTTTGAGCTGATGCTGCTGTCGCTCGGGGACCCATCAGAGCGGGTCGTCAGTGCAGTCCACCAGGTCTTCATTCCTGCCTTTGCTGCTTGGACCACCGAGCTGGGCACCCTGCACACTGCACTCATTCCCTCTCTGTTGGCACGTATAGAAAAGTTACTTATGGTAAGAAATAGCATACAGCATCATTGCTGATCTTAAAATTTTGGAACACCTGCTTTATAAAATGTACCTGAATTGACATAAGTATTCAAAGCCAACACATCCTTCCTCCGTTCACAGCAAGGAGAACATGGTTTGGATGAACACAAGCTGCATGTGTTCCTCTCAGCACTACAGTCTCTCATCCCTCCTCTGTTTGCCATGGTGCTCCAGAATGCACCCTTCACCAGCAGAGTAAAACTCCGTGGAGACACACCTGCAATAGAGGGTAGGACAACACACACACACACACACACACACACACACACACACACACACACACACACACACACACACACACACACACACACACACACACATACACACACACACAATGGTGTCACATTTTTTTACTTGTCCTGTTTAAATCAGTAACCTGCCTTTGCTTATATCTCTTGCAGTTACTCGATTCCCTAGACCAGCTTCTCCCCTCCAGGATGTGTCAACCATCATCGGCAGCAGAGAGATGCTGAGTGCACTGCTGCTGCTGTACGACAACCAGCTAGAGCACGAGGGAACCACCGGCTGGGACAGTTTGCTATGGGTGGTCAATCAATTGTGAGAACCACACGCGTAAAGACGTACCAGCTTTGTTGTGGTATCACAAGTCTGCATTAACTATCACACCTGCACTCATTTCATTTTACCTCCAGCCTCCCCCAGCTCATAGAGATTGTGGGTCGTATCAATGTTATGTCGTCGACTTGCGTACACGAGTTCTCTCGCTTCTTCTGGAGGTTCTGTCGCACCTTCGGCAAGATTTTTACCAGCACTAAGGTAAAACCATGTGACCTGTCAAATCAAACATTCCAGTGTATGCATATCATCTTTGGACATTAGACAATTGAAATGGCTGTAAAGATGGATTAAGTTACTGAAAAAAAGCTATGATCAAGATTGAGGCTCTTTTCAAACTGGACTTGGTTTTTTAGTCTTTTTTTTTTTAGGATACTTTATGTTGTGTAGTTTTCTTGACTTGTGGCATGTATTTATTTTTTGTATGTACTATAATGTATAATGTATACAGCACACAGCAATGCAACAGAAAGCATCGTTACAAAATGCTTATTAATAAGAACCCAAAGAATGTGTTTGCTAATCATTTAGGGAATAGTGGCCGTAGCGTTTTTATTCTCAAGAGGAGCATCTAAGAGCAGACAGTGGACTCTGTAGCTTTGAATTGCCAGTGATATTTAAAAAGGAAGTGATGACATTTTGATTATCTTTATGACATTTCCAGGTTAAACCACAGTTCCAGGAGATCCTTCGACTATCTGAAGAGAATGTTGGTAGGTGGCGTTCACATACAGATGCTGTTGCTATGTGTAGATATGAGTGTTCATACTTTTCTTTTTCCAAATATATTTCAGTTGTTAGAAAAGAAAAAGGGTTTGCTATCAGCTGATTGCAAAAAGATTTTTTTTCGCTACTTTGGCCATTGATGAAATATTTTGAAATTGCATTTGTCCCATATAAAACCATAATTATATAATGTGTCCTATGATGTAGAGACAATGTCATCAACACAGATTACAAAATGCAGAGCGCAATATAATTTTGAAATATTCATTCCAGCAATTACATTTTTCACCTATATTTTAGCTTGACTCCTTTTAAATTTGACTCCTTTTTTCAGATGATTCAGAAGGAAATGATATTCTCACAAAAGCCACAGTCCCCATCTATGCCACCGGAGTGCTGACTTGTTATAACCAGGTAGAGGGATAGCACAATGTCAGTGACTGGGAAACACCTGATGTGGGCTCTTACATAATGTTTGGTGACAACAGAACTTCTTAATAAAACACCCAAAATGTGGATGTTAAATGTAAAATATGGATTTTAAGAAATTGTAACAGATGTAAAAATTCAACCGATTTTCAAAATTTTGTTTACGTCACAGGAGGAGGATCGCAAGTTGTTGGTGGGTTTCCTAGAGGATGTCATGACAACCCTGTCTTTATCACATGCACCTCTCGACAGCCTTAAAGCCTCCTTTGTAGAATTGGGGTGAGTCATATTTCTGTCTCTCTCTCTCTCTGTCTCACAATTATTCCTTCATTTTGTATCATTTCCTGTCTGTGTTAGAGTGTAAAATCCATTGCCTGCTATCTAAACAGGACTCAGATAATAAACACCTGACTCTGTACATTATATACAGTATATATAGTAGAATGGGTCTTGTTTTCTGCAGTATGCACAAAATGTAATAATGAATCCCTATCGATCAAACACACACTATCTAAATAATAAAATGTCAACCACACAATTGCGGTGATAGAAAACTAAGCTAGGACTGTTACATTTTTGATTTTTTCTTTTTCACTTTGCTTCTTACCTTTGCTATTCATACATGCAGGAGTTTGAATCTTGCTCTGTGTGCTAATTAAAGTCTGAACACTCACACACCTACAGGCCCATTGATTAGAAATTATGTTGGCAATGATTTAAGTTGATGATCATTATTGTGCCTCCAAAATATTATGTTGACTTTTTGGAGCGTTGCTGGCAAATATAATGCCACACATTCATGTACTCAAGTGTATTTACTCTGCTGTGGATTTCAATGAAAACGATTTCCACTCACATTATCTCTCTACAGTCTAATTGAACTGCAGTGCTTTTGTTGCATCTCACAGTTTGAAGGCAGCTGTTGGTATTTATGTATTTCTGTTCTGCTGTCTCTTCAGTGCCAACCCTGTTTATCATGAGTTGCTACTAACTGTACTGTGGTATGGGGTGGTCCATACCTCTGCACTGGTCCGGTGCACTGCTGCACGGATGTTTGAGGTACACAACACAAACACAAACACAGAGTATTTTGTTAATGCCACATGAGTATTGATCAGATTATGATTTATAAGTACCACAACAAAGATGTCATTGTTGATGAAATATGAAGAAGAAACTATGACTATTTAGCACAAAGTACATACTAGTATAACATGGATTCACAATTTATTATAAAGAAATAATCCATAATAATTTCCTATTGTAAATAACTATTATCCTGCTGAAGAATGTTTTTGTACTAGATATTACATTTTCAGTTAAATTACTGAGCAGAAAATATCCTGTGCAGTTACATACAATTGTGTTTACGTGTTTGCTGTACTTGTGCTAGCTCTGCTTGCTATTGCTGCTGTTTTACATGCATTTTAGCTACTCTGTCTATAAGTGTGAGTAAAGGCCGCTGTAGGTTATCAGCGCCCTGGTTCCTAGTGTGTGATGACGCCCTCCTAGAGCCAACATCAGCCCTTTCAGCGTGCACTGGTCACAAATCTGACTGCATAAATATCTGTTGTATGTCAGAGAGAAGCTGAAGTCAGCAACCTGAAAGCTTATAATAGTTCAAGGCTTGTGGTTTCCCAGTGATTTTGGAAAGAAAGATTCAGTCAAAAAAAAAAGTATGAGTATTTATTATAGCTTTTCAGTAATTCAGTCACCTATTAATACAATTCTTTTATTATTTTTAAAGGTAGTTTACCTTTTTGTGTCCTAATTTTCTGCTGATCATTTCCATTTTAAAGCTACATTCCTTAAATGGCTCCACCCTGTCCATAGAGATCTGTGCACACTGGAAGTTCAAATGTTGAGATGATGATCTAGGTATAGCAATGAAACTAGGCCAGTGTATATTGATCTAAACATGGGGGAGGAGGAGCCCTAGGCGATATTCACAGACCCCCTTTTTTTTGCCATTATGTGAAGCACCTGCCCTTTCTCCACACACCCCACTTTCACCATAATAGTTGTCCACCATTATCAAAACTGCCACAGATGCCAGATCAGATCAATTTACTGTCAACAATTTGATTAAGTGAAATGAATGGAATAATAATCTGACCTGGATTCTGTGGAAAAACCCCACAGCTTTACGCTCACCATACTGTAAAAGTATTTGTACTGTTTAGCTATGTTGGCTTTGCCATTTCTTGTGCATATGTGCGTGTGCATGTGTGTACCTTTGTTTGTGTGTGTGTGATTGTGTGCTTACACATACTTGCCTGATACCTGCAGTGCCGTTCCATGCCTTGCAGCTAAAGTTCTTGTCAGTGTATATCACTTTCTTCCTATTTTTTGTGTTTGTTTTTTCTTTCCCTACCCTTTTCTGTTTTGCTTCTTTGTTTTTCTTTCCTCTCTATCTATTGGCGGTGTTGCTCGCTCTTCTCCAATGCCCCGCCCACCTTTGTGACATCACGGCTGGCTCTGTCCAATCCGATCAGCTGCTGGTGAAGGGGGTGAATGAGACGCTGGTAGCTCAGAGAGTGGTGCCGGCTCTCATCACACTGTCCTCCGACCCTGAAATGTAAGTGGAAAAACAACAATAAACCCGCAACGCGTCTCTCCCCCCTTCTCTCCGCCGCCTGAGATCTATCACACTGAAACAAGTCTGTACCTGCCAGGAGCTAATCCAGCACAAAACAACTTCTCAGATTGTATCTTCCTTAACGAACAGAGATTTAATTTGATATGGAATAAGTTCTGCATTCTCCTGGTGTAGATGTGTGGAGGTGTAGGTTTAGACGGGGCCATGAGGTAGTTCATCAGCGTAACACTAACACTCTGGACGTCTGTGTCATCAGTCTGCATCACTAACCCACGCCAGCTGCCGCCACCTCATCTGTCTGCAACAATAACCAAATCCATATTTGTATGTGCACCCGCATGCATCAAAGCACCATTCCAGTATGCTCATCTGTGAACCGTCCACTACTCCTCTTCCTCCCCCACCCCTCTAAATTTACGCTGGGCTCCTCCCCCGACCGATCCATCATCTAGCGGTCGGTTGTCTTCACCGTCTTTCAGTTTATTTTCCTTTCACTCTACTTTTATCTTTATTTTCCCCTCTCTTCCGTATCTTTCCACCTCTCTTCTATCTTTGCCTCTTTTCTTTTTTATACGGCTCTCGTCCTGTCTCTGTCTCCTCCCAACCCCGCCTCTCCTTCTCTCTCATCCTGATGTGTGGTGGGTTTGCAGTTGGTACTCCGAGGCATGAGTGAGGCGTTAGTAGATCGCCGGGCGGCTCCGGCCCTTATAACTCTGTGCAGTGGGCCTGAATTGTGAGTCAATCGACACAAGAAACCCTCTCTGAAATCACTGTCATTGTGTGGGCTGCATCCTTACAGTGTCAATCAGTCCTTTGAGCTCCTACGGGTGCTGTGACTGTCTACTGATCTAGAGCCACAGTCAACCCTTTTACTGGAGATCTTCTGTGAGCGAAACAATTATTTGTCAAGATGAATGAAGTTACACTATAACACTGTTGGAATGCAGCCCGTTTCATTTCATCTCTCTCTGTATTGACATGCCGTACTAATTGGTACGTACTTGTCCTAAACTTATAGATTCAGATTTATAGATTGTACCTTTATGTCATTCATGCTGCTACTGACAGTGGAATGATTCAACTCAACAGTACAGTGATCCCTCGTTACTCGTGGTTAACGCGTTCCAGGAACCACCTGCAAAAATGAAATTCTGCAATATAGTGCCAAACTATTTATGTTATTATCTACAGTAATTTAATCGTTTATGAACCCTCCCCGTACTTATATTAAACAACCTTCTATCTGTATTACCTTTTCCCACACTTTCATCGCCTGTTTAAAGCACTTTTGTGTCTCGCGGAAGTGCACTATGTTCTGGGACTCACAGAACGCAGCGCACTTCCGGATGCCGTCAGCCAATAGAATGCGCGTACAGTATCAGGTGACTGCTTAGTAAAAATCCATGATGGGGTGAAGCCACGCGTGTTGATGCAGAAATGTGCGAGGGATTACTGCATTTCATTCATTCATCATAATTGATTTGCTTTAATCTTAAATTATTATTTAATATTTCTCTAAATGCTTTGTGAATTTTTATTTTATTTTATTTTAATGACACATTCGACCATTTAAAACTACTGTATATCAATTATTTTTTAACTTTTAAAGTAGAAGCGAACATGTTATCCTGGCAGGATTGATATTCTGGTCAAACAGGACAAGGTGAGTGTACTACAATGGAATAAAGACCTTTAAATAAAAATAAATCATTGGTTATCAGTTCATGATGGTTACTGATGCCCGGTCAGCTATAAAATGGTTATATGGTGTCTAAAGTAAAACCTAAAGTCTAGCAGTCAGTCACTGCTATGCCGTTAAGTTCCCTTTATAGGTTGCTTATATTGTGTAACCTCTAGTGACAAAGCAACCACCTGACTCATCCCTGTGGCCGCTGGCATTTAATCTATGTATTTCTGTATTTGGAATAATTCCAGAGCAGAAAAAAGGAAGCCCTGCTTGTTTGTGGTTTAGAATGAATTATTACAGATCATAATAAACACATCAGTTCAATCCATATTTTAATCAGTTGGCAGTAAACACTAATAACATAACCTTGGGCAAATTTAGTCAGATTACATCTAAAAATCGAATCACTACTTGCTAATCATGTTGATTCATTCTAATTCTTGCTTTATGGAGAAACACTTAGAAGAGTGATACTGTGACTGTGACTGGTGAAGCCTTTGTCTTGCTCTCCTGCTGCTTTTAGCTCAGTGAGGATATCAACTATCCCTGCCTTTGGTACCATCATGGAGACTGTCACTCAAAAAGAGGTAGAAAACTAACTGCTCACATGCACAGTGTGCACACATTTAAGTAGTGGTTTGGGAAATTATTTATTTAATGGTAATGTATGTTGTCTGTGTACATGTCTGTAGCTGTTGGAGCGTGTGAAAATGCAGCTAGCTTCATTCTTGGAAGACCCGCAGTACCAAGACCAGCATTCTTTGCACATGGAGATCATTAGGACATTTGGACGAGTGGGACCCAATGCGGAGCCGCGCTTCAGAGATGAATGTATGTAAAGGGCAGAAATATACACATAGATTACATTTAAGAAAATAAAGTTATTGATCATGTCCACTCTGTCGTTGATTCCTTTCCTGTGCATTAAACGTTTACCTGTATAATTTTGTCAACTCCTAGTCGTGTTACCCCACCTTCACAAGCTGGCGCAGGCTAACAACTGCCAGGCGGTAGAGATCAAGAGGATTGATATTGCCACCCAGCTGTTTGAAGCCTACAGCGCCCTCTCCTGCTGCTGTATCCTTCTATAGAGCGAGATTTTACTTGAGTTCCCAACACATTCTATGTAAGAGTGAGATAATAATGTGACTCTTAAGGGAAAAATCTGTCTGCTTTTCCAAGAAGTCATTTCACGCATACTCCACTCTTCGTTTTGCCAAAGGATTTACAAGAAATCTGCCTCAAAGGCGGCTCGTTTTCAGCGTCATCTCTTGTTACAGACACATAGGACGCAGTTAAAATGACTGAATGGATGCAAGCTACACTGGCTTGAGGTGCTCCTGTCTGCTGCTCCTGCATGGCTGTGGAGCATATCAGGATTGGTTAGTGTGTATGTTGGTACAGTTTGCCCATCATTTGGCTGAAGGAGAAAGGGGAAAATAAGCTGCCTCTATTTTGGGGCTAGAGGTAATTACAGGGTTGGTTAAGCAAAGGAAAGGATGAAAAAAGGAGAATGTGTGAGAGAGAAGGAAAGCATTGAACATCATTTTTAATCCCCAGTAACAGTTCCCAGGATAGGGCTCACATTTGCGTTACCTCTATTCTGTTGTTCTCTCTGATTATTTCACTTCATACTATTCCTTCTTTCTCACGTTGTTTTTTCCCCCTTCTGTGTCCTGTTCACCCTGCTCCACCCAGATGTAACACACACACACACACACACACACACACACACAGTGCGGCTGGTCTGAGGTTCATTCCTGTGGATTTTTGTCAGGCTGTGATTTCACAGTGCAGCAGTGTCCAGGAGGTATAGCCCTAACCTCAGAGGCTTTACCTCCCACTGCAATTCTTTCTCTTGTAATCAGTGTGACAACCTCTGAAATTGTACATTCCCATCTCCAAAAATACTTTTTTTTCCCCTCCCTCAGTATACCGTGTAGCTCAACTGTCTGTGACAGGTGGCAGAGCAAAAGTACTGCTGTGATGAAGGTTTAGTTTCTGTCAACCTACTTTGGTTCAATGTAATAGCAAATTGATTTGGAAAAAAAAAAAAAAAGTTTCTCGTCACGCTTTTGGTTTTACTTTTTACATTTAGGTCAATCTTGAAGTAAACTCCACCTATCTGGTAATTACCGGATGCTAAAATTAAACTAAAACCAATTCGTAATACTAAAAAGCTGTTTTCACGGCCAGCTGTTATTTTTTTGTCTATAAATGTAGACAAAGGCAGCTTCACACTGACATTAAAACATAAGGGGATGTTTAAGTTTTGAAGTATTTTGGAAATGATTGTGCCCCTAAGGAAAACTGTGTATCAGCTGTGTTCAGTTAAAATTGGTTTCAATGCCAGATTTCCTGTGACCCTGATATAGAGTTATAGTGGTTCCTGCTGTGTAGATAATAATACTCATTCATGGTGATCGTTTAGATGAACTGCCGTGTGTTTTCAGATGTGCCTTCTAGTCCTTAACTTACTGTGCAGTCATTTCTGAGGAGGTGATGGTCAACCACTTCCTGCCTGGTCTCAGGTGTCTCCGCACTGACATGGAGCACCTCTCCCCCGAGCACGAGGTATAGAAAGACACGAAGGCAGACATACATTGACATGAAGTATGGAGGGAGATTTCATTCACATATCCAGAGAATGACTCAGACCCACATGTGCATATGGAATCCCTTTGGTCTACTCCTGCGCTGATAGGCCAGACTTTCTTTCTGTTTTGCTCCCAGTGCATCACGATTGATAAAGACAGACTGTCTGTCTCTTTGCTTCTTTCTCTGATTTTATTTGTGTGTCAGAATTGCACGCAATCCACTTTATGAGAGATTTTTCCCACGGTGACTAAAGATCAACTGACTGTTTTTGTCTCCAGACATTCAGTCAGTCTGTAAAGCTTACCTGAAAGGGAACAACAGTTATTTTCCAGTCATTATGTATGTTTTAGGATTTGTTTGTTTTTTTATTGTACACCAAATACGTTTTTTCTATCAGCTTGATATGTCTTTCTCAAATTCCCCACAGGTTATTCTGAGTTCTATGATCAAGGAATGTGAGATCAAGGTGGAAAACAGAGGAATGGCAGATGCACAGGGGTGAGAGTTTCATTCGTATCTTCATTTCGTCCTAAATCAATTAGCAAAATATTTGTTGGTGCATTACATGTTGGGACTGCAACATATTATTGCTTCAAAGTATGAAGAGGAGAGGAAGCTGTAGCCCTCTGATGAGAGAGGTCACTCAACAGCAATGGCAGTGGGATTGTGATACCCACACTCTTTATGTGGAAACCTTCAAAGAAGGAAAGAGGAGAGGAGTGGTTTTGTTCACTCTCAGAGTGCTGGGACACTTGCCATAGTGTGGCAAAAAGTTGCTTTCACCTTTTTAGCATGACTTTGGCACTTACTTAAAAGAGGAGTGTGTTTATATGGATGTCAGAAGTGTGTATCTCTGCCTCTGCTCTTCTACCATGCAGTATTTGTTGGTATTGCCCCACCAAAATCCTCGCTTAAAAACTGAGGATAAATTCTCAGTGATTGTTCCAAGAGTATTTTGTTCCTCTTTAATTTTGGTCTGTCTTGTCTTTCTTCCAGATTTCCTTCTATAATTAATGTCTTTACCTTCACAGCATGTATTTTTTTAGAAGAGTTTAGAGTTTTCCCCGTGATTTACCTTCTGGTATGAAATAATCTGGCCACTGTGATGCTGTTTGGCTGTCACAGCTGATTGAGCAATCTAACGGAACAACTTTTTGAAGTGGCATCTCATAACATCCATGTAATTATTGGTAGCTATGCAGCATTGATTCTTTCATTGATGTTGAAATTTCCATGCCACACCACAGGCAAGTAGCAGAGCCAGACTTTTGAACATTTGACCACATCTTGGCATGACCGACTGCCTAATCCATCAAACACAACATTACCCCACAGTCTATTTGGGCTACAGCAGTAGTGAGTCAATCACACCTCACATCAAATAACACATGTAGGCTGAGGGCAAATAGATATGTTTTCTTAAGAATGGAGGTACCATTTGATGACTGTTTGGGTTTAAACCAGAAAGGTGTGCGATACGATACTGAGACCTGTGGATTTCCTATAATACACAGAGCTGTGAACTGAAACAGATCGCAAGGGACTTTGGAGGGCACATTTTGACGCATCAATAAATGTGGTTTGTGCTCCATGTCAGCTGCTGACTTAGTGCAACATTACTGTTGAGATATGATGTTTGTCCTTCTGTTGAGCAATTCTCCTAAATTGCTTGTAACTGCTCAAAAGTATCAGCATGGCTCCTGGCTCAGTCAAAAGAGGAACTTAAGCAGCCGTTGGACAGTAAAAACCAGGAGGGGCTCTGCTGGCAAACAGTACTTCCTCTGTAGTAAAGGCATGATGGTAGATAGTGTGCATTTGTGTATATTTCAGTCTGTGTAAATAAATCTGAGCTAAAAGTTGCAGCTTCAGCCTGGTCCAAATAAATGTTCTATCCTTTGTGCCTATAGTTCCATGTCGATCGCTTCCAGTTTGGTGGGTGAGGATGCCAAGACCAAGTTCCTGAGCAAGATGGGTCAGCTAACGACCTCTGGCGCCATGCTGGCCAACGTCTTCCAGAGAAAGAAGTGATCGCAACACTAATCGCTGATCAATCACAGCAGCTAACTGATGGGTCCCACTGCGGTCACTGGGAACATTTCATTTTACTGGAAACCTTGGTTCAGCTTGAAGAAGAAGAAGAAAACCGAATCTTTTGTTGATTAAATTTCAAGAAATTGTAATTCTGCTGAAAGTTGTCCTGCTTTCAAATCTCTGTTACAGTAAGTCAGTTCACTTTTTAAGGTGAACAGAACTGTGTTTTTTTGCAGGGACAGCTGAGATTTTTCCCCCTCTTCTCATTTTTCGTCTCCTTAGTCATAACAAAAGTAGAATGAATGGAAGGAATCTGTTTCCATTAAACCGCCTTGTCAACATCATCATTTCATAAAGAGGGGATAGAGAAGAGGGAGAAACTGAACAGTATTGGGATTCTTCCCCTCCAAGTGATAACAACGGACTTGTTTCTTGGGCCTGTTTGGACACGACAGTGTCACAGAATTTAACTCAAGTGTCGTACTTCTTGTGTCAGAAGACCATCACACATCTTTATGAAAAGAACGCTCTGAGCGTGGCCTATCTGATTTTTGATTAAAATTTTAAATTCTATTTTGGATGAAAGAGTTATGCAGAAGATGCTCTAACTCGCATTTTTTCTGTATTCCTGCCTGTTAAGAAAAACTCGTATGGCTCAGAAGTATCATCTACTTGAAGCTTCGGAAAAGAAACAACTTGCCTTCATCTCTCTCAAGTCTGTCTGCGGTTTTTGTTTGATAGCTTCTATTTTATAACTTATTTATGTCTTAATGAACTACACACATACTTTATTCCAAAGTCCAAAGAATATTTGCACTTCACTTTCCTTGTTATGTTTGTTTTCATTCAGAGTTAATGGATTTTGTTTTTGTTGATTCATTTTTGGAGATATGTTGTTGCAAAGAACACTGGTCATAATTATTCCCTTATGTCTGTTGCATCTTGTATGTCTGTTGCGGTGTCTCTGGTAACTGTACTTTTTTTTCTAAAGTGGGTATTTGAGCCTGTTTTGTTGTTCTTTTTCAATATGCTCTGACAAACAGTAAATACCTGTATCATACACTGAACTGAAGAGGATGGTATCCATTATGTATATTTGAAAGTGGTGTCATGGTGTAATAAAAGATGGAGATAAGATGTGTTTTTAGATGTATTTCTACAGGCGTTGGAAAGTGTGGCTTATGGCTCATTGCTGTTAATTGTCGACAGGTGTAGAAGGCTGTAAAACAGTCATTTCATAGACAAGGACACGTTCCTGGTGTCCCAGCTCCACACATCCCACCCTTTGAAGTGATTTACCCGCCCAGGACGGCAAACCAAAGTCCACTTTAAGGGGCATTCCTAACAACTCAGAAAATACAGAAGTAACTAAGATCTGTTGTCATATTACAGTATGTATCTTCTACTGATCCATGCATGTTTGTTTTTTTTACTTATGTCTACCTGGTTTTGTACGGTTTTGATTGACCTGGATTAGAATTAAACACAGTTGTGCATTTTAAATGGAAATAGATGAAGTTGGTTGGAAGAACTGCACTCAGTGGTTGAACATTACATGAGTGAATTTGCATATTTAGGCTAATATTCAACCTTCATCACTGATAACACACCAGGTGGACAAATAATTGGTACAGGGAAGAGGTAGACATAAGGGGCATGGCTGTATTTAGTGTTTTTATTACTAAAGTTGTGGGAGGACTTACCGGTAAATCTTTTGACACAGATTTATCTTTATATTTTTGGGAACAAACTACAATCCCCCTTGACTTAAATAACAATATATTTGGTGAAGGGTTAGTTTAGACTAAAGTAGAGTTACTTGAAATGATAGTTGGTATCATTTCAGTTAATCTTCTCTGAAGTGATGGGTATGTGAATATACTGTTTGTGTTATATCCTGTTTGGGCACGTGTAGTATCTCCCTGCACATTAAGTTCAGAAGCCTGATATATGATTTGCCTTATTAGCGAGTGGTCTGTTCTTTATGCGGCCAAATATTCTGATTTCTTTTCAGCATGTGAGTTCATATTGCAAATATGCAAACCTGCATGTACACCTGGACTTTATCCTGCTTGCATGTGTTCCTAAAACCCTGAGTATCAAATGGCGAATGACACCGGCGGTGGGGATGACTTGGAGATCACATCTGTTGCCCAATGCGAGCAAAAGCGAAGCCGATTCAACCCTAAAACCACCAGAACACAGTGGTTAAAGCTTAATATATTTATTCCACTCTGATCTGTGAGTATGTCACTGCCATGTGCACGTTTTTTTTTTTTTAGCCCAGCTTACTTTTTGATGATTTCAACACAAACTCTTTAAAACCATGGCACTGATGCAAGCTGGGGTGGCTTTCTTTTTGCATTAATGGAAACCATTCACCAAGCAGCTGTGTGCTTTTATAAGCAGGTTCTATGAGCAGTCTGGAGTTGGCTGACTTCATGAACTCTGACTCGTTCTGGGGGATACTAATCAATACAAGCCATTCCCTAGCAGAGCTGCACAGCCTGTGCTATGACCCGGGCCACTTGAAATAAGATGCTTGTAAACCAGCATGGTGTCGGCCTGCAGTACATCTGTTGTATTTTTTTTTTAAACTTCAAAACGAGCTTCCTTGTTATATATGTTTTAAGTGGGGCTATGTTGTTTAGGGTTGACTTTAGTGTGAATGATTGGAGTGTGCTGACAGTTGAGCTAGGTTTCTGATTGGTCAAATGGTCTGATCTGGGTCATAATTGCTACTGTGTGAAATGCAGAGGCCAAACCACAAAGCAAATTCTCTCAGCATGTTTTTACAAGAAGAGAGGGACGACATGGCCCACTACCTCCACTGGCTCAACTCAAAACTGTCATTATTTTTCCTCTTTCTCTTCTACAAAACACTTATGAGTTAAAGGTTAAATATTTTTAACAGTATGTCTACCCCTGGGCTAGAAGTTTCTTGTTTTTTTTTTAAAATTGTAGTCAACCTTTATGATTATGCAGGATTCTTTTCCCTTTTTCTTTCTCTAATTACTACTATAAGTTCAACAAGGAGGGCTGCACATTATTTCATTACTTTTCTCTTTTCGTCTGTATTCACAACTTGCTCTCAGGAATGAAAAAAAAAATAATTTTTTTTGCACTTCTATCCCCCCCCCCTGTTTTCCTCTTCTTTCCCATGTCAATCCGATCACTGTTTTATCCATTCAGGGTCCAAACATGCAATTTAATATTTGCATAGGCTAACTGCCACCTTGAAGAGAAACATACTCCCTTCTCTTCCCTTCCCCTTGATGAATTTCCAAGCTGGGGTGGGGTGGGTTAAAGCCGGCCATGCAAATTTAGCGGGAAGTGTACCCAGTGGTATTTCTTTCTACCAGCCTTCGGATAATAGAGGGGATGTTTCCAGGAGACAGCAACTGCACTTATGAAATAACTTGTGCGGATTGTAATGACCATTCCTGACCCACACTCCAATAACTATTCTGGGATTGCCCACTCATCTCCACGACAGACAGATCTATGAAAGTAGTTTGCCTCTAGCGTGTGGGATCCTGACTCCAGCCTTCTCCAGCATGAGGTCATGACTCAACTTGTTTGACGATGCAAACGGCAACTGTCAAAATAAATTTGTTTCTGCCGTTTGACGTCAAAACGCATTTTGTCACGCAAACATGATATTATGGCGGTTATCCCAGAGTGTAGCCCTCACGTCACTTCTCGTGCACTGTCGTCCAGAGAGGGAAGAAGAGAGGGAGGTGAACTTCACTTTTTTTTTTTTTCTTCACACATGACAACGTGGAGTTCCCTCCCTCCCACACTTCCTCAGTCACTCAATTTTTACAAGCCGTGCCGTCCAGAATCCTCCACAATGCGGAGGTGAAAGCAGAAGACGGATGAGAGGAGCCGTGAGTTGGGATCAGCAGCTGCCCAAACGGGGATGAAGGCGCAAGAATGCCCTGCGAGACGTCGTGGAGGACCTATCACATTTACGCACAAGAGAATAAGTGATTTTTGAGTCGGGTCTTGGTGTTGAGACAAAAAAAAACCCAAAACTTAAAGCCTTATAGGCAGCCTTTATTGACCAGGAGAGATGAGACCAAACTTTTCGACAAGTTGGATTGTCCAAGGCTGGATAACCCTCGCCCTCATCAACTTTTACGCACAGGTAATACATGCGGTGCACACAGAATTGCTGTAGTTTTACACTTTTGAAATATTTTATGATCTTTTCTTTGTGTTCTCCCTCCTTTGCCCCCATATTTCACGATATTGCTCGTAACTACTGTTGATTGAAAACACGGACCCATGATGATTTAATTACGGGTTAGAAGAGGAAGGGTAGTAAAGAATTTTACGCACGGACACTGGAAATTGGATCGAGTCCACATCCTCTCTTCTGACCGCAAGAACATCCTCTGGCGGATGGATGCTCTTTTCTCTTCATCAAACATTCTATCTTGGTCACTTGGTGAAGAAGTGACTCGGGTTGGTCCCGCTGGCACTGATGTATGTTATTAGGATTTTAAATAAAGTCATCCACAGCCATATTCAAATTGAAGGTGAAAAATGGAATAGTTCATGGCAAGCTCTCCATGTTGTTGTTTAAACCGTGGAGTTAACTCTGTCCAGGTGGAGTATGTAAGCTGTGGTTGTAGTGGTAGGACTGCTGGGCACCAGTGATCTGTCACTGCAGTTTTACTGTAAACCAGCCTCGTTAAGAGTTTGACTGGAACTGATGGTCATTATCCCTTGTTTTTCTTCTTTGCCTCTCCAAATCTTTTGGGAGAAAGAATGCCAGGGGAAGTCAGCATCATGCCCGTTTTTAGATCCAGAGAGGTAATGGCACAGCTAGATGAAAGATGATTTTCTGTCAGATACACTTCACTTTTGTGTAAGTGGGGAGCAAATGCCAGGAAACAGAGTCCCAGCACGGACGGGAGGAAATATTTTTCATCCATGCTTTAAGGTGACTGAGTAGAGCTCTGGCTTCAGTTTGTTCTCACCATGATCTTGCCATGACTGACTCACAGTATCCTGAAAGAATTCCCCTTCATTTTCTTGGTTTTCAACCACTTCATCTGACCCATTCCACATTAACTTGTCTGTGACATTGAGCAACATAAAATGACTTCAAGATGTAGAGTGTAAAGGTCCAGTATCCTGAATAAACTGAGCTTTAGTGGATTGGTTTGTTTTCCTGCCCACATGGATCCTGGACTTAATGGTCATGCTTTACCATCCATCCATTTATTTTTGCATCAAACCATCTTTCCTCCATCACTTTATCTGTTCTCACTCCAGCCAGTCAGTTGGCCGTCGCCATATCAGTGATCAGTGTTATGTCTCTGTTTATGTCTTCAGAAAATACCAGATTGCATAAGGCATGACGATCCACAGTTGATTTAACCTCACAGACAACAGAGACAATAAATTGATCAGCCATGCAGCTTTGAATGACAATAGAGCTTTGTGTGAGGAAATGATGTACACTTAGATTAAGCTAGTTAAAAACAGTTAAAAACAATACACACAGATCAGAGTTGTCGTGGAACTTGATTTCCAAACTCGTGGTATCTGTTCATCCATTTATTTATCACAGTAATTTATATGTTCAGTCCAACAGTTATCCAAGTTCTAATAAAGGGACAGATTAAAAAATGCAATACTTTTATCAAATTTTATTCATCTGGGTTGATGATGGCTGATTTATCAGTGTTCTTTTTTGTGAGAAACCACTGTATTGGCAATGTATTGGCCTTTGGAAATCCACAATCTCCTGAACTCTAGTCTTTGTGGTTTAGATTTACAGATTGTAGGCTTTCGCTGTTTTTGCTGACTCTTTCTGCTGTAAGAAATGTCATTATAAATGTACCAGATGAGTTTCCCCATGAGAAACTTGCAGAGTCTGCCATTTGACATCCAGTTTTTACTGACAAGGTGGCAAAGAAGTCACAGCCAGTTTTTAAAGTAAAACAATGGAAAACAGATGAACAATGCCATCCATTTTTTTTATTCCCAGTCAAGTAATAATTTATATGCATATAATGCTTGTATATGTACGGTTTGAATGTTTTTTTTAAAATATTAATTATACTGTATATACAGTATATTATATAACAATGGAAAATATGCTGATCTGTGCAGGTGTTGCTCAAATGCATGTTTTTCAGGTCTTTGAAGAATCAATAACTTTCACAAACAATGCACAAAGATTCAATTGTTATGCCGCAGACTTTTACAGCTCCTTATCACAGGTAACTAGAACCTCTGGAGTCACACTGTGCCTCTCTTGGCTCAGCGCCGACTGCTGCTGTGGCCGTTATGCAAATTCTCCAGTTTTCCTGTGGTAAAAGGAATGCACACTGTGTAGCACTCCTGTGTGATGGTATCACACAACTGATTTTTCAAAGACATACAAAACCTCCTGGAATTAAACTTTAAAAAGGGGGCATTTAGGGTCACTTTTTAATTTTTTTCCATTTCATGCTGTCCTTTCTCTCCACCGTACATTTAAGTATTCCTCCCATTTCTTTCATCCGTTCAAATAAGCCTACGTCCAACTCCGTACGGCCTTTAGTTTGTCCTGAGGTAGGATATTCTGTCTTGACCATCATGACAACCTACAATCATATAGGGTGGATCAGTTCTTTTCCTCATACATATATATTTAGTGTATAAAAACATCATGCCTTGCATCACAGAGACCAAATATTTAGATGGGTTGGTAAAACAAATACAATTCCCAGCATTCTTTTGGCTTACTGTGCATGGTGGCCAAGTTGTCCAGATGAACCACCGTTGCTCTATAGGGCTTCTACGCATCTCCAGCTACCTGTGTAGACGGTCTTTATATGTGTGGGAACCATTGTGATTCTGCAACTTCTGTTTGCTGCAGCACATGGTCCTCATTAGTGCTGTGGTCTGAGCTCCGAGAGCTGTGCATCATTATCCCTCTGGTTGGATTATAAAAAAAAAGACTTGCTGAAGTGCGAGTGGCTGAGAGTGGGTAATTAAACACTTACCAATACTGTACTACATTTTTGTAGCTGTAGGCGGTACAGAAAGATAGCAACTTGGGGTGAAGATTGTCGAGAGACAGAAAAGGAGACAAGGAAGACAATATCAACACCCCAGTGTTCATTTCTACATCTTTTAAATTCAAACTGAGATAATTGTCTGTCTGGGAGAGGAAATGCTGAAAGAGAAAAAGGAGGAGGCTTGTCTGGCCTATAGGTTGTATTTTTCTGCATTTATATATAGACACTGTGGCTTTGGCTTCATTTTTATCATAACAGCCAGATTGCCTAATTCGGCAATGCGGCGAGGAGTTTACCAGCCCCTAATTTAGGGAGGCTGGAGTGTGTGTTGGAGTGTGGAGTGTGTGGCAAGCATATATGGCTTACATTACTACTGGCGTTTCCAGTGATTTTTTTTTAAACACACCAATGTTCCGTTCGGTTGTCTTCTTCATTACAAGAATTTTGCTAATGTCCACATTGACAATAAACTAGACTGACACCCTCTGCAGAAAGGGCCAAAGCCATCTCTTCTGCCTGAGGAGGCTGAGGTCTGAGGTCTTTCAACATCTGCAACACCATGCTGAGGATGTTTTGTCAGTCTGTGATGGTCAGTGCTTTACTCTATGCTGTGGTGTGCTGGGGCAGTGGTCTAAGGGTGGACAGACTGAACCGCAGGGCTGCTGACATTGTTGGAGCTAAGTTAGACTCACTTACTGTAGTGATGGAGAGGAGGACATTCTTATTCTGATTCTGATACAACTATAGATTACATTTTTGAAAGAAATTGTCAGTCTTTGCATTGCAGGAAGTTACAAAAGAGGAGATGAACCACCATTTAGCTCTGAACTTCCCGGAGACCTTTTTCTTTACACACACCATTTACTTCCTGTGCTTGCTGATTCCATCATTTATACTTTGCAGTCCAATAAAAAATAATTCTTTCAGATTATTTTCTCCCCATGTGGCATGTGGCTGTCGATTATTCTTTCAAATATCGATGGCCCCATGTTCTCAATTTCAAGCTTAGTTGATTGATTCAACTTACACTCAGTTTTACTGTACAAACTGCGTACTTGCTAGTGTTTTAGTTCACTGGTTTGGAGGACACAAGTGCTGTGGTCAGGTGCCTCTGAGAGTGTTGGAAAACGTTGCTGGCATGCCTTGGAAATGGGAACTGCAGTCACATCACGCGTGGATTCAAAAGATGAAAAGATGAAGAAGTCATGATATGTTTGGTCATCTGTGGTATTTTTTTTTAAACCTGTTGTTTCTCAATATAGGTTTGAGACGACTTTTGGCAAATGTGTTTTACATAAAAGGTTAAGGCTAAGTTTCCTATGCTTTGTTGTTGTTGTTTTTTTTTTCTTCAGAATGTGGTCTCCAAATCTCTCCAATGTGATGAAAATCATTACTTGCGAAACTCCAGATGCTGCAGGAAGTGTGGACCAGGTAATAACCCCCATACACACACACACACACACACACACACACACACACACACACACACACACACGTACATACACTAATACAGTCTCATCGTATGAAATAAGAATAGATTTCCATTCACAAAGATCAAAAGAGGAAGTGTGTTTAAAAATTGAACATTATGTCTAAAAATGGCCTTGGAATACGTAACCACATATATACACTCACACGACTCACTGTGACATCTGACCCACTTACTGTAGCCTCTCCTTCAAAAGAGGAAAATAACTTTTATTTTGTTAATTTCCTCCTTTTTCTCCTCTCTCATTAGGGTTTTACTGCTAACTGTGATCATGCACTATTAAATCTAACTTTTTTTCCTCCCTCTGTCGCTCCCTTTCTATCCTGATAGGCTCCAGGGTGTTTTCTGACTGCACCGATTCCCGCCAGACTGTGTGTCTCAAATGTAATCGTGGTGAATACCAGCCGGGCTGGACCGAAGACACGCGCTGTCTTCAGCAGACGGTCTGTGACAAAGGTCAGTGCGTCAGCTTGAACTGGGGCATCAAAAACAACATGAAAGCCTTCACTAGTTAAAATATTATGAACCCAAATTTACTTACGTTGGAAAATCAAAAACAGAACTTTTAATATGAAGCTATCTAGAACAGTACCACATCAAAATCAATGCAACACCCCTGATTAGTCACACCAAATGTTTTTGTAGTACAGCCAGACAATTTGGTTAATGCAAATACATGTGTGAAAATAAATTAGCATCTATTTGCATCCTTGTCATCTTTTAAACCAGCTACCGACACAGAACCAACCTTTGGAGTGGTTTTGCAATACAACATAAATCATAATCTATGTCAAGGATTTGGACCTACCTGTGCACTGAACTGCTCCTCCTCTTTGAACTCTAGTTAAAGGATTTATGGAGATGCCTGAAAATCTTGTGGCGGAGGAGCCGTGTCGCTGTAAGGCCGGCCTCCAGTGCTATCCCGTCAACTGTGAGTACTGCGAGAGGATACCCACCTGCGGAGCTGGGTCTGGACTAGAAGTGGACCCCGGTGAGACAAACGTCGAATCAAAATCAATCAATTACAACCAGACTATTGATTATATACTTATGTTAATGTACATGATTGATTCCAGAGGACACTAATGGGAGGAAGAAGTGTGTGCCTTGTAAGAAAGGCTTCTTTTCTTCTGACAACAGTGCAGAACAATGCAGACAGTGGACTAAGTAAGTATATTTATGCACATGCAGTTCTGTCTTTTTATGTTTTTTATCGTTTAAATTTAGAATTCAAATTTATTTCATATTGATGATACAAGTAAACAATGTTACATTTTTAATAAAATGAAACAATGTGCTATACATAGAACTTCTTATCATAATTAATTTTGTAGTCTTTGTCTCTGACTTGATTGGCCAGTAAAACAAAAGTACACCAAACATTTGTCAGTGTGTGCAATTACCCGTCTTTACTGTGATTTAATCCTCTCTTCAAGTTGTAAGGCTGAGGGAAGAAGTGAAACACAACCAGGTAGTGCTACAGCCGATGCCGTGTGTGGGCCTCCTGTTTCTGGTGAGATCCTTTCTCTGCTACTATAAGCACAAGATACAATTTATGTTAGAGCTCCTTAGTGTTAAGATACAGGAGTAAAAATGGTGCATATCCTCTGCAACTAGGAAGAATAATTGCAAAATAATTTGGAAAATCTGTGTGATGCATTTTATCTTTTGCAGATATTTACAACTATTTGGTTACCGACAGTAGAATCAGGGCAGACAAACATGAATTTGACCATTCCCTTGTTTTTTACAGGTGCGACCCCCTCCTGGGTGATAGTTTCAGTGTTGTCAGTAATCACCATTCTGTGTCTCCTCATCCTGCTGCTCTTCTGCTACAAAGACAAACTGAAATTAATTTCTGGTAGGTCCTGAAATATTTTTTTTCTCCGTTTCATTCTTTTGGTAACGTGTCAGTTCACAGCAGATAAGTATTTATGCACACAAGTGGTTGAGAAGTAACAACTTAAATCCTGAAAATGTCTTTGTAAAAAAACTTAATTAAAAATTAGTTTCTGCTCCTGAACTATTAAAAGAATTTCTTTGCTGTGTTCTTCAATTCTAGTTAATCTACGATCCTGTGTCCAGAATCTGAAGAGAACTAGGATACAACAGGTAAAAGGGATTTTCATTTAAAAGGCAATGGATACATTCTTATTTATTACAGGAGATTGTTCATGATATACTGTGTATGACAAATAAATTAAAGAGACAGAAGTTAGAGATCGTAAGTCCTCAACAAGCTGGCTCACTTTCCCTATGAAATTTCATCCATGACTTCTCGATGAAATCTGTGGCATACTTCTATCTCCCTGTGGCACCTCTCCCTTTTCTAATCTGTAATGGAGCTGACTCCCACAGGAGCCTGACACACTCTCCTGTTTGGAGGACAGCGGGTGCAGCTCTTGTTCACTCACCTGCCTAATGAACACATCGAGTAGGCAGTGAATCATGATTATTTTGAGCCTCTAATTTTGTTATCACCAAATTATCACTCCAAACATTTTTTAAAAATACAAATATGTTCATCATGTTTTGACTCAACCTGCTAAAAGACAAACAAACCAGGAAAAAAGATTGGTTCCTTGGTAGATGTAATTAGGAACCAATACAGCACACATAACACATACAATTTATTCACAATGCTTTATTTGTTTTTGTCATTGTAGGAAACCTTAGCCCCTCTTTACCACAGTGGAACAGGAGGAGAAGGCCCTGGAGGCCTCAAATGTACCCCCTGTGAGACAACCAAACTGGTCTGTCAAGCACCCCACAGCCTCGTCGAAGGCACCCCAAGAACTTTCTCTAATTCCGTTCCTGACGTCAAGGTCTCACTGCCCCTCACGGTGGAAACGACAGAGGATGAAGGGACTAAGAGGAAGACATTAAAAGAGGATCATAGTGAAGGATCTGGAGAACCCGAGGAGGTGTCCGTAAAAGAGGAGGTCATCAGTGTGTCGCCTCTTTTGGCAGGTTCTTGTGCATGTCTAATGCCCATCCGGGAGCCATTGGAAGTAGGGGAGAATGAGGACTGCAGCCAGGCTGTCAGCTCTGGGACTCCAGGAACCTGCTCTTGTGGAGGGCTTGATGGGGATGAAAATGGGAAAGAGGAGAAAACTTTGTGTGTTAGGGCAGAAAATGATGGAAATAAAGACAGAATGGATTCCAAAAGTGAGGTTGGAGGTGCATCTCTTGTCTCCCTTTCCCCACCACTCCTCCACAACTCTGCTGAAATCCCTTCATCTAGTCCACTTCCTGAACATTGCCCGCCATTGTCTCGGGTGAGACCAGAGTTTAAATCTCATCTGTCTGATAAGTCTGTTGTAAAACAAGAGGATTTATACAGGCCGGTACCAGTTAGCAAAGACTTAACCTCCACAGATAATAGTACAGCAATGACCTTGGTGACTTCTTCGTCTGTTGGAGATCTGTACTTGGACAAGACCCCAGAGGCCTCAAGCCCGGAGCAAGGCCAGGGAACTGACTTGGGGGATAGTGGAGGGAAAAAGCTTTCATCTGTGGAATCAGAACTGGAGTGCACACCTGAGAGCCTCCACAGTCAGCTGGCTGAACCCACTCTTACCTCAGGTTGGTAAAAATGTAAAGTCACTTGTTGGAAGTCCATTTCTTCTAGATAGTGGAAAACATTTTGTGTGGCAGATAGATAGATAGATAGATAGATAGATAGATAGATAGATAGATAGATAGATAGATAGATAGATAGATAGATAGATAGATAGATAGATAGATAGATAGATAGATAGATAGATAGATAGATAGATAGATAGATAGATAGATAGATAGATAGATAGATCATTATTGTGCTTACCACTGTTGTTGTTTTTTGCTAGTTTTTCTTTTTATTGCTGAGCTTTCCTTGTGGAAGTTAGGCTTCCATACATCAGCATGTACATTCCCAGAAAGTCAAGGTATTTGTAGCTCACAACAATACAAAGATGTTATGGCACTGGATAATTCCTGGATACTTTTGGTATGACCACCCAACAATGTCAGTGAAGACTGAACACACAATGTTTGTGTGCTAAGGGGATAATAGATCATCATGAAGACTGAGACCAGAGTTGTGTTTGCATTGTGGATCCTGTGTTCTCTGTTTATGTAGGCACTCACCACTGCATTGCCACAGGGTCATGGCCATATATAATTTGATGTACTACACTGCAATGTTCCCTCACCGCAGAATAGGCGGGACTAGCCACCAAGAATAACAGAATTAAGTTAATGTTGGTTTAATGGAAAGTTTTACTGCCACATGGTTGAACTTGAATTGTTCTCACCGAGACCTTCATTTACTGCCAAAGAGGAAAAAGAGAAATCTGGAAGGCAAATTTATTGTGCCTGAAACAGTTGTTATGGTATTATCAGAACAGTCTGATTGGGATGCGGTTAGCACAGACTGGGGTATTATCTGGTGAACATACTTGTGACAGAGGATTGGTTTCATTGCGAGAATAAGAAGCTTGACTGTTTCCAAGAAATGTATTTTTATTAAAACCATTATTGATACTTGGATCCCTAACTTTGGTGGGACCGCACAGGGAGCAGGAATAAGATATGTGTCTGATGAGCCAGCGAACCCCACTCTTAACACAATGTTATGTGTCAATGTGAACCATGCCATCTAGAAAGCTCCTGTTTACCCAGAGTTCCATAGGCTTGCGCAAAGTGACCACAGTTTTAATTTAAGCAAGATGTGCAGCACTTGAGTAATGCTTTTATGGCCTTTGCCACCCAACAAAAACAGCTCAAAGTTGTGAAGATGTTTTTTCTTCTCTCACTGATGACTGGGTAGATGAATTATACATTTGCTGGGCTGACATAGACCCCATTTCCCATCATTCACTAATGGCAGGTGATCAAATGAACTTCCTGCAAATGTTATCTAAATGTCAGGCAAGGTTTCGAGGTTTCCACTGCTGGCTTTAAAATTCTGAAATTTTAGCTGTCAAATTGACACATTGGTTGTGTACTATAGTAAAGGGTATGCATTATCCATTTGTTCAGGAGCAGCTCAGCAGTATTTATAAGATATCTTACTGCTCAATTGGCTGCAGCCCAGCCTAAATACTAGAGATCTTGGAGAAGAGATAATAGAATTGCAATTTTGGTTGATTCAGAAACAGGAAGAAAGGTTCTATAGGAGTTTAGCTGTAGTCTTTGTGGTAAAATATATTGTTAGAGTTGCTGGTCATCTACAAAAAGCAGCGTTTTATTAAGAAAAGATAAACAAAAGAAGCCAAGCAGATTCTGTACAGCTTTGTTTTCTAAGTTGTGGTTAAATGACATACTTTCAACCTCTGCATCTAGTATTCTGGGAAAGGCAATCAGAATGGGAACACAGCTACGCTCTGCAAGTGTGCAGTTGTGTTTGTCTTCTTTAGTGTGCATAAGTGAAAGTGTCTGCTAGTGTTGGTTTACTTACATTCTGAATGGCCATTATGCCATGTGTACACGTGTGTATGTGTGCGTGTGTTTGTGTGTGTGTGTTTGTGCATATAAATGTGTGATTAGATGAAGCCTTAGCTGTGACTCACAGAGGGTTGGCTGGTTCTGTCAGCTGAAAAGCAGACAGAAGGCTGGATTGAATTGGAACCAGCGGGTTAAAAATCGGTTCCAAGACAAAACATTTATTTCTTAATTCCCCAGAAACAGATATGTGAGCATTGCATGGACAACAGTAAATCTGAACAAATATTATTTTTAGTTTTGTGGTATCAAGAAAATTAAAGTATCGGTTAACTGAGATAAATCATAAAAAGTCTTCATCTGGAGTAACCCACCATTAGATGGAATAAAGGTTAGAAAGAGTTGAACCACACTTTTTTTTCCTTCATTCATCCATGTCTGTTTCGGCTTAAACCCTTGTCAACTTCTGAGTTTTCAAAGATTTTGAGTTTCTCACGCTAAAAAACGCTGGAATCATTGAAGGTGGAAAGGACACAATAAGGCAGTCTATGTCGCTGTGGTGTTTCTGTGGTCACTCTGCACAATCACTACACCCACTGTCAATTTGTCATCAGAGGTTAGCCAAGAAATAGACCCTTCTCATTTACGTCATGCATACAGGAAGCTCTGTCTGCTTGTATAGGGAGGAAATTTGAAGAAGTGTCTTACACAATAGTTCCACAACATATGTATGTGTTCTGTATATAGGTACATACATATTTCAACACATTTCCTTTTTTCCACTGCCCAGCTTCTCACAAAATCTCATCCCCACACATTTCTTCCATTCAGGTCAGGTGTCTGGAAACCACAATACCACCTTCATCTCTAGCGGTAAAGTGATGAACTTCAGCGGAGATGTCATCGTTGTCTATGTCAGCCAGACGTCTCTGGGCAGTGATGGGACGGGGCAGGACGATGCCTTCAGAAGCCCTGTCCAGGAAGAGGCAGATGAGACAGCCCCATTTTTTCAGAACTACCTGATCTCATCAGAGGAATCCATTTCGCATAGTGCCTTGCAGGATGAGACGCTACCAGTTCAGGAAGTGGTAGAGGAGCGGCCGATGGGAAAGTGAACGTGTCCATCTACATGAAAATCTTTGAGATAGATGTATATACGTGAACAATTTAGAACAATCTGTCTACCATATCAATTTTCTGTCCCAGGAAAAATTATTAATTTTATCCTTTCAGTTTTAAACAGTGGTCACTGAATTTCATTTGAGGTGTCACTGAAGTCGTTTTTTCTATTGGGAACTCCATTTTAATAAGAGGAGAAACTGGTTCAGACTGGAACAATGTCACACTTTCGCAAATAAATTTCAGTGGGGTCTTTGTAGACAAGGGTTTTCATTTCTCCCATCCTTCATTAAGTTGCCCAAGTTTCAGTTTTTCGATATCTGTTTTTTTAACCCTGTAGATTTTGTCATTTTGACATCTTATATCCACCGTGTGGAATCAATTGCATTTGCTATTACAAAGTCATGCAATGAAAACAAATACTGGAACAGTAGAAAATAATTTTAAAATAATAAAATCCAGTAGGATAAAAATTCGTAAAAAAGGAAAAAAGAAAGAAAAACATGAAAAAAGAGTGGATCTTCATATTTACTGGTTTTCAGGGTTAATCAAAAGCTACTATTTTATTGATGACAATAATTTTTGATATAACACTCTCTCCTTATTGCACCACAAGTGCAGTTTGCATCTTAAGAAAAAATGCTGTGCATTTGATAAACTATGCTATTCCTGTTTGTTTTGTTTTGATGATGCTAGTCTTAATGAAGAAAAGCAAAATGTCAGCCTGGTTATATTTGTTATAATTTACAAAGTATATTGTCTATGTATAATGTCCAGAGATGTATTTGTGATCAGTGTTTGTATTTTGGAAAGGCGCTTGATTTTTTTTGTGACAACAGCAAAGACGATCTTTTGTTTCCTCTCATTTGGTTGGAGGTGTGGATGTGTTTGAGTAAAACCATTACGGTGTAATAGTATGATAGGAGTTAAAAGGGACTTTTCAATCACAACCTCAACATATGCATGCTGCATTTCAATAATCATGTACATATCAATCAGACAATGAATGACTGAAAGAATATTTTGGTTGGAAAATTAAATCTGTTTTTGCATTTCATCTTTTCTGGGTTGGTCACTCTTCTACATACTGTTGTTTCTCTCTGTCAACGTTCCTATCCTTGGACTGACAATGAATGAGTCATCTACCTCATACATAATCTTTCTGACGAAATGTTAATTACACATGTGGCAAAGCTTCTCTGCCTTTAACCCCAAATTGACAGACAGACAGACAGGACAGGCTTCCTTTCATCAGACTCGGGGATGGCGAGCAGCTGTGAGCAGAAACTAAATAACAGTCAGACCAGCTAGCGTCAGAGAGAGACCACATGAGACGAGCCGGCAGCATCATTTAGGCCTGGTTTAGGTCAGCAGAAGTATGTTTATATGTGTGTGTGTGTGTGCGTGCGTGCGTGCGTGTGTGTGTGTGTGTGTGTGTGCATTTCACCCTTCCTTTTTATGGTTGTTTGTGAAAACAGGAAGTTATGACTACCTTCCACATGGTTTACATGAGACCCGGCTGGGCGGTGAGCACAGAGCCTGAATGTAGATTCAAATGCTTTCCCCAAAAAACTTCTATGTGGCACAAAACACTCTTTCTTTTCACTGAGTACAGGAAAGACGTTGCAGCACGCCCCTCTAGTGGTCACTATATGAAGTTCAGATCTAAGTGAATTTGAAAAATCTAACAGAACAAAATGAGCCTTTGTTTGTCAACTTTTGATTTATAAGCAGGTCCTGCATAGATTAAATATCTATGAACTATCAAAATGGTCTAAAACAAAAACAACTCACTTACCCACATGTAGGTATTTTTTAAACGACCATAACTCAAATTAGGGGTTTCCTCAGGTTCTGCTCCATTAAGAATCAAATACGGTTATCCCCAATCAGCAGTCGGTACAACAGCGACCTGATAACTAAGATCCTTCCCGTGGAAAGCACCAAAAAATCCACAGCAGTGAAATGATGAAATCACCCGACTCACCTGTGGATCCGGTGTCTTCATTTCAGCAACATTGACTCTTGCGCACTGGTAATTACATGTAAGATTAGCTTCCCCCGCCGGTGGAAACAGTTCCTGCACAGATAGTGAGTTTACGCATGATAAAATCATACAATGCATTGCATGTCTCTGATAACTTCACTTAGAGATCCCTGCACCATTAAACTTCCCAATGCTCTTCACGGTTTAGTGCATCAAATAAGAAAGGACTTTTTTGATTTTACTTTTGTGCAGGGAGGAGGTTTATAAGATAGATACATAAGACAATCAAAGTAATAACACGATCACCAAGCACAGAGATCTTTGGCATTTCGATCCTGGCAGGAAGAAGACCACCGAGAGCAGCTGATCAATCAGGTCTTTCCAGACATTTCCATTTCGCTTTCCTCCTCATGTGATTACATCCAAAGAACCTTTTCTGATTGATTAGTTACAACGACAGACTTTCAACAGAGGGGGGTTTGTATCTATTTATGTCTTCCAAATACACTGTAGACCCACTGTTTCTATGCCCAGTCTCCAGTCGTCCTTCCTTTTGCATGCTTGGAGCAGACTTCTATCAGCTGTCAGCCCTTGTGAGGAATATTACATTTGATCTATGCAAACCTCCAAAATGCAAGGAATCAGGTGAGAAGCTTTTAAAATCATCACCAGAATAACATACTGGTTGCAGCATCAGAATAACATACTATTTGTGAATTACATTTATATCTGTATACTTAATTAATTTAATTTGGATATACATTGATACCAACATATCAAATGAAGTGTCCACATTGCCCTAAAACTTGTGACGACTATGGTTTCATACCTTCATTTTGTACATTTTTTAGGTCTCTGTTTGTCCCCAAGTGGTCGTCGAATGTGCGTCTGGATGGGAAGACAGCCATAGTGACGGGAGCTAGTGGTGGAATAGGCAAGGAGACAGCTAAGGACTTGGCTGGCAGAGGCAAGCAAAACAGAACTAATGACAGTCAAATGAGAGCCAGGATGACTTAGAGGTTCTTTGTTTTACTGGAAAACACATCTAGCTAAAGAAGGATGTAAAAGCATGCAAGTTTTCCTAAAATGTTTTGTTTACTGCACATCTTGTTTTCTGTGATTATTTTTTAGTCTAACTTCAATTTCCCAGCACCATGTTAAGACAGAGTCATGTTTCTTGTTTGTGTGCACAAATTTGGCCGATAAAGCTGGTTTTGATTTCACTGTTGAAGGAATTAAATTATGCTGGCGAAACGCAGATGATCAGAGTAGAGAGTTTTGAACCCTGAAACAAAACTGAAGTCAGCTCAGCCACAACTTAACTTGTTCCAATTTCAGCATGAATGTGTTCTATCTAGTCGTCATGAAGAGGCGTTAATGTCCACAGGAGCACGGGTGATTTTGGCATGCAGAGACATGTCAAAGGGAGAGCAAGCCGCCCGTGACATCATCAGGGAGGTAAAGGGAGCTAAGGTGGTTGCCAGACTCCTGGATCTGGCTGACACCACGTCCATCTGCCTGTTTGCCGAGAGCGTCTACAACTGTGGGTAACAGATACAAATACGAACGCTTACTCCGAACTGCAGCATATATGACTTCATGAGACTGTGATGTCATCATGTAATTTTTGCTTTCCAGCTGAGAAGGCTCTTCACTACCTGATCAACAATGCAGGTGTGGCTGCTTGCCCTTACGGTCTGACAGTGGATGGATTTGAAACACAGTTTGGAGTCAATCACTTAGGTATGAGATCAATATATTGAGAAGTTACATTAGTTGTACGAATATTCCTCCTCTGTCCAAGTTAAAGTTTAAAAGGTGTTTCTAGTTTTTATTATTGGAATAAATCTTTGCAGCGATGCTGCAACATGATTCATTATGATCCAGTCCACTGGATCTCCTCTCTTACTAGTCTCCATTCGTTTCCACTTTGCTCCTCCCGTGTTTCCTTCTGTATTGCCCACTTTCTTCCACTACAGGTCATTTCTTCTTGACCTATCTGTTGCTCGACTTGCTGAAGTTCTCTGCTCCATCCCGGGTCATTAACTTGTCTTCCGTTTTACACAACTATGGCAAAATCCATTTTGATGACCTGAAAAGTGAGAAAAGCTACCACCCAATGAGGGCCTACGCACAGAGCAAGCTAGCCAATGTCCTGTTCACCAGAGAGCTGGCCAAAAGAACTGAGGGTAGGTGTGTGTGTGTGTGTGTGTGTGTGTGTGTGTGTGTGTGTGTGTGTGTGTGTGTGTGTGTGTGTGTGTGTGTGTGTGTGTGTGTGTGTGTGTGTGTGTGTGTGTGTGTGTATTGTATTTCTGTGCCTTTTTGTGTTTGTGCATGAAAAACTCAATCTACGTCGTTAGCCAGTATGAGAGTCTCATGCCTCAACCACAACCGCTCTGGGCAAGTAATAGAGCGAGGAGAAATTGTTTGTGAATAATGTGGTTGTTTTAAAAATTGTTCCTTTGTCAATCTCAGATTATCTACCACATCTAACAATATTTAGGATCATTCCATATTCACAAGCATATCTGCAGTATACCTGTGTTTGAACAATGGCAGTTTTCTTACTTTCACGTTGAATGATTGAGCATCATAGTGATTTCTAGAGGATGCACAGTATCGTGATTTTGTTTTTTATATTATTGTGTTAATATACTGACATAATAAGCAACTCATTTTGCAAAGCTGGCATGAACATCAACCCAAATGCATTCCTTTTCTCACAGTTCTAGGTGTAACAACTTACTCTGTGGACCCTGGTTCTGTGAACACTGACATCACCCGGCACATCCCACAATTCCTTCGGAACTTTGTCAAGACCTACAGTTATCTGATCAAGACACCGGCAGAGGGAGCCTACTCCATTATCTACTGCATTGTCACACCTGAGAATCAGCTGCTCACCGGAGGACACTACAAGTCAGTTTGAAATGTTTTATTAGCAGCTGTGGTGACATCCAGATCAATAAACTCAAATCAAGCATTTAATACTCTTAATGAGAACAGACATGATATGAGAACAGATATCAGACTCTATCACATCATACACATTTTAACAACCACCTTTTTTTTTACATGCATCAAAATCAACCCATTCTCACTTTAGGTTAAAATCACAGGGAGGCAATTATGGTAGAGGGTGTTCAAATAAGAGGTGTTTGTTTGAAAAGGCATTTTAAAACCAAACCAAGGCAGTCAGATGCTGCAACAAGTCCCGCGACTTACCCTGACCTACTTCCAAGGTAGGTCAGGGTACCCTGAAAGTAGTACCTGACAAGTGCATAGGTTTGAGCTTTCAGGGTAGGTCAAAGCTATGCACTAAGCTATGCACTTTGACCATAGATCAAAGCTAATGCATAGGTAGATAAAAGCACTAGCTTTGATCTACGATCTTACTCACACTGGCCTTCTCTCTTGTCTTTCTATCTTATCCAGTTCCTGAGTGTACAAAAGTGGAAATTTGACCAGCCTGTTGTTTCCCTTGTCTCAAGGTCAAGGTTATCATCTCATTTTCATCCTTTTTGCTGCCCGAGTAATCTGCTTTTTGTTTCATGTTTCTATCTGCAACGGTTGTGTAGATATTTTGATGGACAAACAAACGGATGAATGAACGAACGAACGAACGAACAGACGAACACATGAACACTGATAATCACAATACATCACCGCCTTGAAGCAGGATGTAATAAAATACTGCACATATATAAAGAGAACATTACCCTGTCTTGTCTTTCCTGTCCTCACAGGGACTGTGCCAAAATTGAGAGCTGCAGGGCAGGTCAGGATGACGGCACTGCCTTAAAGCTGTGGGCCATCAGCTGCCACTTGCTGGGGATCCGCTGGAGATAAACGTGGTCTTATGTTGGGGTCTCTACATTCTATAAAGAAATATCCATGAGAGGTTTTCCTGGTGTTAAATGAAAGGAGTATTGAAAATTGGATGTGTTTGATGCAAACAAAATATGAATGTAGTTTGGGTGGCATAGAATTTGATTGAGTAATGTTTTAATGGAACATGATGGCGATTGAGCAAATAAAAATATTAGTCATACTAAACTGTTGAAAGATCACATACTTTTTTGGGCACACAATATTCTATTTCTGATATTTACTGATTGCATCAGGGACTGAAAAGAAATGCTGAGCAATAAATGTCTTGGAAATGAACAGCAGCTCTTTTTAGAATTCATTTGCAACCTGCTCAGATTTGATCCTGGAGAGACCTCAAGTGGCCAGGATGCAATGTTGCAATATTTTAATGACTAAAAAACAAGGCTATTGACCCTGAAGAGGTATTTCTTTACTTAATTTAATTATTCATTCATTTTTTTCAATATACTGCAATCATGAAATCAGCTCAGTTTACCAGTGCGACTGCCGTACCGCAGAGAGGCGACAGGAAAGCAGCCTGTTGTTTCCCTGCCTCGTCAAGTTCACAATCAATTATGCGTCAGCTCGCACCTGATTGGCCCAGCCGATACATTTCGATGACAAACACTTTGGAGGAGGAGGAGGAGGAGATGACAAGCACGAAATCCAGCCTCGAACTGTTTGGAGGACCGGAGGAGGTAAAGTCGTTTCTGGCCAAAGTGGAAGCATGTATTGCAGGTAAGAAGAACAGAAAAATCTAACAAAAAAGAACGATAAAGGCATGATCTTGAACGCACCAGCTATGTTCGGGGTATGTGGGATTTTTACCGTTCCGTCAGATGTGGCAGTACATCAGACCCCTGTGGAAAATGTGGAATTTGCGTCATACTTGTTGTCGGTTATTTGTGGAATACTTGACACTCTCCTGTAAGTCTGTCAAAATAAATTTGAATGTTTTCATAATTTTTAAAGCAAATTAGACAAATGATATAATTAAATATTTATTGATAAAAAATATGGATTACCTATTGCATATGAATGATATATATATATATATATATATATATATATATATATATATATATATATATGTGTTTGCATTAGGTTTGGTTTTTTTATTTTTAAATGTCTTCTGTGGGCTGAATGTCTAAACTTATAGACAATTGACAGCTATTACTTATTATGAAGGGTGTGCTTGACATTTTTCTTCCATTATTGATGATTTAATTGCAAATGCTTTATCTAGGAGTGTGTGCTGTAACCGCTGGTCCTCAGAGGAGCGGTTAGATGGGAAAACAGTCATCATCACTGGAGCCAACACTGGTATTGGCAAAGAAACTGCCAGGGACCTGGCAACAAGAGGTAGAGTCTGGGCTTGTTTTTCCTCCCGCGCCTCCACTTGTCTCTATTTTTGGTTCTGTCACATCGGTGTGTCTATGCCCTGCACTGTGTTTTATTTTCTTTCATTTTCCCCAACTTTCACTCACTGCACAAGCCACTCTTTTCCCTGGAGTTAAGCACTTCCAATGCTTGGGTGGTTTAAAGCTATTAAACGTGATCTTTACATGTGGCCTCTGTCCTCAGACCACCACCATGAAATCAGGTTTAATCCGTCTCTTTTGTTAACTGAATGTGCTTTTGTTTGTGTGGGAATATCAGGGATTTTCATAACCAACTTGTCAGTGAGAGCGGCATAATTTTAACCTATTCCAAGGCAAAGACGAATGGGAGATTAAGAATGGATTTGAAACCATTGCAATCAAAATGAGCATCTTGTTGCAAATCCAAGTGAAACACAGAAAGCAGTGATGAAAGACAGACGTGACATCAAGGGGACAGAGGGAGTATTGTGGGGGTCTGCTCCCCTCCCAAACCATGCAAGCAACAAAGTGAGATAGGAGGGTGCGCCCTGCAGTGTAGACATACACAAACAAATACCCTTCTATGAAAACTGTCCAGTATGTGATTCAGTTTGTTCATTTATCTGCCCAGCAGGACATCCGCCTCTCCTTTTTGAAGAAAAGAACACATGTGGTTGTTTTCGCTCACATGTTTGACACATGGATATCTTATCTTTTCCAATAATCTATGTAATACGTGTCAGCATTTTATTATTTTGCATCATCTTGAGAAAGGAGAGGCAAAAAAAACATAAAGAAAAAGTATAATTTCTACCAGAGAGACATAATAATATGCTGTCTCTTGCTTCTGGAGGAAACACTGCCAAATTACTTCATTGCTCTTCAGAAGATGGCATTACGCAATGACATGATGTCCATGTGATTAGATTTGGAAGGTTTCATAACAGAAGGAGGCTCCTCAGGTCACTGTGTGATGAAAATTGAAGACCGAATCTCATATTTTTTAATCATTTATTCACATCTTTCACTTTTGGACACACTGATGGGGTGATATATGCATATTACTCATCAAAGTGTAATGGTAAAAGTTATTGTTGATTGTCTGAGTATACAGAATATGCAGTAGTTTCATATATAGCCCTTATTTGCATACTGACATTATTCATGCATGTGTCACGCTGTGTAATCACCCGCTAGATAATTTTTAATTTGACCCCTCTTTCACTCTCGCTGTTTACTGTTTCATTTAATTGAGTGAACTTGGCTGCAGGAACAGTAGGATTTTCCCACATGGGAACTACAGGGTGGAAACAAAGACACTTTGATGGGATGCAGAAGCTACGCTCCATCTGATTAATGGCTTCTTTCTGGGCTCATTAAGGAGAATGCATTGTCATTTGTGTCTGAAGAGACACAGCTGAGAGGGCGTTGTGGTCACGCGAGCAGAGCATTTGGCTAAATGAGAGTTTAGAGAACATTAGAGGAGGATTAGACCACACAGAGACATGTAAGCACTTCCTTGTCTATTAGTGGAGGTAGCTTTATATGCCTGCAAATAAGCAAATCTTTTGAAGTTTGGAAACTCCCAAGGATTAAATCCTGCTGTGTTGAGAAAATTTGTCTTAATCACTGTCAGGTTTATATTCAACCAGGTATAATGGCTGCTTATGTCTTAAAAAAACAGTTTGGGATTTGATTGCAGCACCATATGTCCTCAACCAAAACAAGAAGAGATGTTATAGCACAATGCCCTCACATCCATCCATTGTATTTGTTATATTGGGCTTGTAGGTAGGTGGGTGGGTGGGTGGGTGGGTAGGTAGGTAGGTAGGTAGGTAGGTGGAAATTGCACATTCTCGGTCTGGAGCATAAAAGGACTGAAATTTGTTCCAGCAAGTGTAGAATCTTCAATAGTTCACCTTAGCTGAATGAGGAAAGAAGGAAAAAAGTTAGTGTGACGTGGAAGAATATGAACTCAGTTCTCTTTCACACTTCCTGACTTGTCTCTTTCCCCTGCATATTCTGAGAATGCATAGGGAGAGGTAAGGATTTTTTAAATTTTTTTTAGAGATGAGGCATCATTTCCTCTGAGGTGACGACAGCAAATCACAACAGGATCATCCATCAGTCAGATGATGTTGAGGAATCTCTTTTCTTGCATGTAACTGCATGGAAATCAGGATAAAAGATATAATTGGGTGACTGCACTACTTCCTCTGATGTTAGTTTTACCCGTGGCTAACAAGTTAATAAGGGAAATAACAGATTTTATATGGTAAAATAGCTGCAATGAATTAAGGAAGTGGTTTGTGGTCACTTTACCATCGATCTCTAGAAAAACAGACAGTTATAACTATATGATGAATAAGAAATTCAATAATAAAAAAAACAAAACAGTGTTGTAGGAATACACCAATATGTCTTAACTCCAAAAGATTTCTGTGAGGGCTACTCTCATGTGTCCTCATTCAGTTCTTTTCATAGATTCTTATCTTTGCTCTCCAGAGCACAAGTTTGAGATGGCGGATGTCCACAAGAAGGTCAACAGGCTTGAGCCTGTGGGTCTGAGAGGACTGTAATTTCATCTGTGCTGTATGTCGTGCATATATGGTACATTTGATATTAAAGTTGACTATGACTAAGACTTATTTAGGTTTCATGTGTTCACTGAGAAGACGGAAACTATTGATTAAGGGGATTTGGATGTACTTCTGAGTTGTGACCTTTGTTGTTTTCAGGAGCACGTGTCGTGATGGCATGCAGGGACCTCGAGAGAGCAGAGGAGGCAAGAACAGATATTTTTGAAGACACAGGAAATGAGAACATTGTCATCAGGAAACTGGATCTGTCTGACATGAAGTCCATCAGAGCATTTGCTGAACTCATTAACAAAGGTGGGCAGCTAACCATGGTTTACGACATTGTACAGAGTTCCTTCAATATGCTCCAGAAACACATATCCTAAGTACGGCAGATTGGCGGTTCTATGATTAACTCCTGTCTGCATGTCTAAAGCCACTGTAGCTTTTTCTGATTGCTAATTATTCATTGTGTTACATGTTTGTGTGGGATGTTCCTTTCAGAGGAGAAACAGGTGAATGTCCTGATAAATAATGCGGGTGTCATGATGTGTCCCTACTCCAAGACTGCTGATGGGTTTGAAATGCAGTTAGGTGTCAATCATTTGGGTGAGTCATACTGAAAGCTGGAGCTTCTGCCTTCATCTGAAATATTATTCTCACATTCATTCTTGAGACTCTGTCAAGAAAAAGTGTTTTAATGGGTTGTGATTTTTGTTAGTGATATGAATAGAAGAGAGAGTTCAAATTGTCATGTTTTGGCTTCAAAGTGGATTAATTTAAAAGCAGTCATACTTTATACTTTATTAACATGGATACATATAGATAGGAGGGCTACTCCTACTAATAAAAAAGGTTGTTGTTTTTTTCCTTATCAGATAATACTTATAAATTACACATAAAGCTGTCTGTCATATCAGCCAGGAAGCTAAGAGATGCTGCTTTTTTAAAGGTATTGTCCTGTACTGGACAATGGCTTCCTCCTATATACAGTGTGCCCTCATTCGCGGTTAATGCGTTCCAGGAACCACAGGCGATTAACAAATTTTGCGATAAAGCAACAAACTATCTTATTGTTTATGATAATTTAAACGTTATGACCCTCCCCATACTGATATCAAACTACCTTCCATCTGCAGATAGAAGGTAGTTTTCCCACACTCTTATCGACGGCTTAAAGCACTTTTGTGTCTCATGTAAGTCCGAGACTCATGGAACGTAGCGCACTTCCGGATGCCGTCAGCCAATAGAATGTGCGTATGGTATCATGTGACTGCCTACCAAAAATCTGCAATGAGGTGAAGTCGCGAGCCTTGATGTGCGAATGCACGAGGGCGCATTGTAATCTATTCCTCAGTGTTATGTTTGCCACAGGCTGACAAGGAGAACAACTACTCAAACTCAGCTGCACATATACAAACAGCATTTGAGCAGACACACACATGCATGCTGTGCTTGTCCAGCCTTCATATGTATACATGTCCTTAAAATAACTGGATAGATCATCAGTACAACAGGAAATGAAGAACAATGGTGAGGGAAGCAACCCTATTCAAGTCACGTCTGTAAATGTCGTTCACAGAATTCACAAACACAATAACTGCGCAGGGAGTCTGTTTGGTTTCATGTCGGCTCAGTCAGCGGCGCTGCCTCACCTCCGCATCAGTTCCATTAAAAGCTGGGTGTTGTAGGTTGTTCTTTTTCTTCAGAATGAGATGTTACTTCAAATCAGCGTTCCTTTTTCCATTTTGAATCAAGGCTCATATCTGTTTGGCAAAGTTCTTCTTTGTTTTAGGCCTGCCTAATGCAACCCTCTTTGTTTATCTGGGCTTGGGACCGGCCTACAATTGACAATGGCTTGTACTCCCGTAGGGCTGCAGATGCCAAGGGACTGAATCCTGGGCAGTATTCATTCAAAGCACGTGCTCTACCACTGAACTACATCCCCAACTAGTGTTCCGCCACATTTAATTAGAATTGATGATAATCAAATCTCATTAATTGTATCATGTTAAAAGCTGCCAAAGAAATTCTATTTACTGTATATACCTGCTCTAAAAAAAGTCCCTGGGTTGTTCAAAACTTATTAGAGTGTGGTAATGAAACATAAGTACAGTATAGATATCCTATGACTGTCCTCAGGTCACTTCCTGTTGACGTACCTGCTGCTGGACCTCATCAAACGTTCAGCTCCTGCCCGTATTGTAGTAGTGGCGTCGGTGGCCCACACCTGGACTGGGCTTCGGCTGGATGACATCAACAGTGAGAGGAGCTATGATACCATGAAGGCATACGGACAGAGCAAGCTAGCCAATGTGCTGTTTGCACGCTCTCTGGCAAAACGGTTACAAGGTGAGATGAGATGGTCCTGCTGTTTTCAAGGAACTCATTTATTTCCATTACTTGAAGAGCTGCGGCAGATTTAGACTTCACTTTGTCACTCATTTAGGTACCTGTGGAAAAAGAAATATATTTTTCTTAGAAATAGATTTGAATCACACAAGTGTGTATAAAATCACAGAAGAACATCATACAGCAGTGTAAGTGAATGCATACATTTTACAGGTACAGGTGTGTGTGTGTTCTCCCTACACCCGGGGGTGGTTCAGTCAGACCTGTGGAGGCACCAGCACCAGTGTATCCAGCTGGCAGTGAAGATCTTCAGGGTTTTTACCAAGACCACAGTGGAAGGAGCGCAAACCACCATCTACTGCACTGTGGAGCCGAACCTGGAGAGCCAGAGCGGAGGCTATTTCAGGTATAGAATGGCTTTTCAGCTCACCTGCAAATTTTAGATCTTCACTTTATGCTGCTCAGAATAATAACCGGAATGTAGATTATTTTTATTTTTATTAAGTAGGCACTAAAATGTAACATGCTGTTTGTAATGGCAGTTTTCTCTCCCTATGAATGTTTAGTGACTGCGCCGCAGGAAGCTGCTCAAGGTTAGCTTCTGATGACGTTTTGGCTCAAAAGCTGTGGGAGGTCAGCTGCAACATGGTCGGCATCACCTGGCAGTGAATAGAGGCAAATTGACTACTTAGTGAAGGAAATGCTTTTATAAAGACATTATTGTTAGTGAAACATGATGGTGAAAGTGTCTAATGTTTTCAAGTACAGTACAGTCACAAGGGCATGTTTCTTCTTCTTGTTTTCCTTTCGGCTTTTCCCTTCAGGGGTCGTCACAGCAAATCAGTTGCCTCAATCTAACCCTGTCTTTTGCACCTTCTTCTCTCACACCAACTACCTTCATGTCCTCTTTCACTACATTCATAAACCTCCTCTTTGGTCTTCCTCTAGGCCTCCTGCCTGGCAGTTCAAAACTCAGCATCCTTCTACCAATATATTCACTATCTCTCCTCTGGACATGTCCAAACCATCTCAGTCTGGCCTCTCTGACTTTGTCTCCAAAACCTCTAACATGTGCTGTCCCTCTGATGTACTCATTCCTGATCCTATCCATCCTGGTCACTCCCAGAGAGAACCTCAGCATCTTCATCTCTGCTACCTCCTGCTCTGTCTCCTGTCTTTTCTTCAGTGACACTGTCTCTAGACCAAACAACATCGCTGGTCTCACCACAGTTTTGAACACCTTTCCTTTCATTTTAGCTAAAACTCTTCTATCACACATCACACCTGACACTTTTCTCCACCCGTTCCATCCTGCCTGTACACGCTTCTTCACCTCTTTTCCACACTTTCCATTGCTCTGGACTGTTGACCCTAAGTACTTAAAATCCTCCACCTTCTTGATCTGTTCTCCCTGTAACCTCACTCTTCCACTTGGGTCCCTCTCATTCACACACATGTATCCTGTCTTACTGCAGCTAACCTTCATTCCTCTCCTTTCCAGGACAAACCTCCACCTCTCTAGCTTCTCCTCCACCTGTTCCCTGCTCTCACTGCAGATCATAATGTCATCTGCAAACATCATAGTCCGCGGAGATTCCTGTCTAACCTCGTCTGTCAGCCTGTCCATCACCATATCGAACAAGAAGGGCTCAGAGCTGATCCCTGATGCAGTCCCATCCCACTTGGACCTCCTCTGTCACACTTATAGCACAGCTCACCACTGTTTTACAGTCCTCATACATGTCCTGCACCGCTCTAACATACTTCTCTGCCACTCCAGACTTCTTCATACAATACCACAGTTCCTCTCTGGGCACCCTGTCATAAGCTTTCTCTAGATCTACAAAAACACAATGCAGCTCCCTCTGGCCTTCTCTGTACTGCTCCATCAACATCCTCAAAGCAAATACTGCATCTGTAGTACTCTTTTTTGACATGAAACCATACTGCTGCTCACAAATACTCACTTCTGCCCTTATTCTAGCTTCAACAACTCCACAAGGGTATGTTTATTTTAGGAATTATTTATCAGACAAGATTGTATGTTTCAACCATACTTAATTTTTTTTTTTTAAGCATTCTCTGGCAGTTGAATTATTTTCAATATGTCTACAATAGAAAAAACTAAATCCTTCTTAGTTTATTTATGTGGTAATTTACATCAATCAACTTCAGCTTTTATTTGTAAAGCGCTTAATCACAGCAACACACATTTGGCAGGGAAAAATTCCCTCATTGAGGAAGAAACTCAAGGCAGGACCCAGACTCTGGAGGGCGGCCATCCACCTTGACCAGTTGGGTGGAAAAGAATTACAATGGAGATTGGGACAGGGTAGGTGAAAAGAGAGGGAGGGAGGGAGGGAGGGAGGGGGACAGAGAGAGAGAGAGAGAGAGAGAGAGAGGGAGAGAGAGAGAGGGGGAGAGAGAGAGGGAGAGAGAGAGAGGGGGAGAGAGAGAGAGGGAGAGAGAGAGAGAGTGTGTGTGATTTTTCTTATATCATAAGAAAATATCAGCAATCAACAGGCCTAGTTCTTGTTCAGGTTAATGGGAGGCTCTTCATTTTCATCTTCTATACCAGCCTCTTCCGCAGTCGTGGGTCGTGGGGTGCTGGAGCCATTTTTATTGTTTAGTAAATCATTAATATTGGTCAGCTACTTTTTCATAGTCATAGTTAACATTATTGTCAAATGTACTATATATGCACGACATACAGCACAGGTAAAATTACAGTCCTGTTAGACCCACAGGCAGTAAAAAAACACATAAGAACCGCTCGAGTGGGAGAGAGAGGAGCCACTGCGTGTGCACGCACCGCCAATCTACCCTATCCCAATAGGCAACAGAACCCAACAGAATTTTTAATTATCTGCTTGTACAGAGCTGTGTCAAGTGCCCATTTTCGCACTTCTGCTAGTTGAGAAAGGAACAGCATAAGATTATCTGTGATGTGAGTGAACTGTACTAATGTGTTTACCTCAGTAAAAAGTATACTGACATTATGATTGTAATCAAAATGCAGTTACAATGTGTGAACATATGAAGTTTTTCTATATATTGAATGTGATGTATATAATGTAAAAATTAGAACTGTAATGCTGTAAAACATAATGCGGTTGTTCTTGTTTTTAACATTCAAGTAAAAGTTATGGGAACTCTGAATGTATTTCCTTAATGTTATAATCGTCAAAGTTGTTGAAATTGACCTTTTCAGATACTTTGCAAATGTGACACTGATGACATTTTGAGTGGAGTGGAAATTAAGTCAATTTAACAATGAGAGAATTGAAGGAAAAGTTACAAAACACAGGAAGAATATTCAAACCCATGCACATACCTATCGGTATATCATATAAGAACTGAAACCAAGATCTGACATCTAGCCATTTTGCACGGTTTCCTTGATAACAGCCAAAACTGCTTTAGTTCTTCCATCGATAGCTGTGGCATTGTACTGCATATAATTGCTTTTAGGCATTCCAAGTTTAATTTTTTCTGTTTTAGTCACATGATGCACATGTGTTGTTCTCCTCTAATGGAGGCAATAGTATGAAGAACAACACAATTATATCACAGGCCCTCTCATCTTGAGATAATGCAGGCAATGGAAATGGGCTTTCAGCAGGCCTATGGCCATCTCCACCCGGTCTCTCGTCTTGCAGTGAGCCCAGCGGAAGTTCTGTTGGGGACCTGGTACAGTGTAAGGGGTCAGAAGCCTCGGTTGCCATGGGTAACTCCTTTCCTCCAGATAAAAGCCACTGAAGAATCCTTTGATGTATAGTAAGACAGTTATTGCAAACCTTTACTTTACCTATCGCCTCATGTCCTAAGCCAGCTGGGATAGTTTCCAGCTCACGGGACCTTGTGACAGCGGATACAGCAGTGAAAGAAAATGGATGGATGGATGAATGGATGGTTACACTCTGTTGCTCAGGTAAGATATAATGCATCCCTGAGTCAGGAACTGACCCAGAACACTTCCTCTACATCAGAATGTAGTCTGCAGCATCACATATATATCTGGACAGATGTTAGTTTATCTATGATGTAGTCTTAAACATTTCTAAACAGCTACCAATCTACTTTTTATATTGAGTTTACAAATACAAAAACTGAAAAGTAGGATGTGCGAATGTGAGACCAAATGACACAGATGCACTCTGTTTGTCATTGTTAGTCATTTAGGTCAACATTGGATCATTCAGAAGTCATGGGTGAACTTCTGGAGTCGGTTAGCTGAACTGAGAGAACAGGGGGGCAATACTTTTGCACATCCTACTTTTCAGTTTTTTTATTTATAAACACAATATAAAATGTTGAATAAATTTGGTTCCACTTCACGATTGTGTCTCACATGTTGTTGATGCTTGAAAAATATATTCAGCTTGTTATCTTTAAGTTTGAAGCCTGAAATGTGGCAAAATGTCAAAAAAAAAATGTTGAGGGGGGGGGGCAATACTTTCGCAAGGCACTATAGGTGTGAGTGTGTTTGTTTGTCTGTGTCTGTGTGGCTCCGCGGTGCACTGGCTTCGCACCCGGAGTGTACCCTGCCTCACAACCCCAGTCGACTGGGATAGGCTCCAGCACCCAGCAACCTGCGGCAGCAGATGAAGGTGATCAGTTGATGAATGAACGAGTGAAAAGAATTACTAATACTTTCAGTACCACCTGAAATTGACTGAATATTAATGTAATTTAGGTCATTGTTGCTTTATGTAAGTGACAAATGTACTGTAAAATGTAATGTTCACAAAGCATTGTGCAGAATGCAGTTGAATGGAGTATATTCTCTCATTTTTGCTGGGCATGAATATCATAGTGCATATGGCACTTGCCCCACCATGTACTAATGAGGAACAGAGCAAGTACTGATGCCAGAATTTCTATCAGGAAAGAGTATTTTAATCTAAATCACAAGGGGAGTATTTAAGACCTAAGGAATGTCATGAGCAGCACCGACAAGGAGTCTGGGACCAGCACTCTCTTTGTGGTAAATGTGCTATGTGTCGTTTGACTGTCTCACTTTCAGAAATGCACTTTTATAAAAAGACGGGTCACTTTATTTTAATAAAATAATAGCAAATTATTCATCCTTTCATCACTACATTGGATGGCAGACTTATTAAGAGTATATATGTATTGTACTGTACTTGCTACAACTCCTACCCCATTTTCCAGGACGGACTCAACAATCACCCTGTTGTGGCACAAGCATATAGTAGTAACATGTATTCATATCTAGTAAGACGAACAAAAGGCCGAATATAACTTTGAAAATATGTAAAATAGTTAACAGAGAATGTGTCGCCATTATCCTATCTCTGTATTGAAACCTCCAAGCCAGTAGGGGGCAACGTAAACAAAAAAGAAGCTCAACCAAAAAAGGAAATAAGTTTATACGCATGCGCAGCTACAGTCTACGTCAGCGTTCCTTTTCCACATACAGAAGCTTACTGTAAGCTACGTGGCTCTCACTCATCAGACTATCATCTCGACTAGTACGATAAAAACAGGTAAGCGAACGACCATCTTTATCGAGCGTGACTAGATTCTTACATATCTGTTGCTGGTTTGCTGGTATGACAGTATTTTATTGTTTTATGTAGTGGCAATTCAGACAACATGACGTCACGTCGTCTTCACAGCTTTTCTTAGAATAACGTCAGCAAGTCAAGATCAGTGAACAATCAAAACCGACTAAAATGATAAGAAAATATGTTAAACAATTACACATTAATGTTTAGTAGTAATGATCAGATGCACGGAATATTGGCTCTTTACTGCATTTATAATACAGAGTCATGTAGGTACAGGCGACTCAAGTCAACGTCAGCACTGACCGCAGCCCAAGCTTTCCCGGTGATGACACTGTTTATATTCTTCTCTCAGCTAAAAGTTATGGATCAGGTGATGCAGTTTGTGGAGCCCAGCCGGCAGTTCGTTAAAGACTCCATAAGACTCGTAAAGAGATGCACAAAACCCGACCGGAAAGGTAGGTCCTTTATTTTTTCATTTGGCCCAGTCTTTGTTGTACTGGGAGTACCGTTTGACACCCCCTACACTTACATAATTTGGAACCAGGATGCTTGATTTGTAGTTCTCATAAATAAAAAAAAGGAAAAAAAAAACAGTTTTGTTGTATTTTGACAGACGTGCTTCTTCTCCTTTTTAGAATTCCAGAAGATTGCCATGGCCACAGCAATTGGATTTGCCATTATGGGTTTCATTGGCTTCTTCGTCAAACTCATTCATATCCCTATCAACAATATCATTGTGTAAGTAATAGTCATATAACTTTTAATTTATATGTGATTATATTTGTTCGGGGTGTGCTTGACCCTACCACATTCACAAATAACACTGAATTGAACTGAACTACTGTATTATTCACATTCAGTAATCATCTTCATTATCTCTGTTGACTCACTACAAATATTTGTTTATGACAGTAGGATGCAGTAGTTTTAGCACTGGTCTGAAATTTCAGAATTATTTTTAAACAAGTCTGAGAAAAATCAAAACTGTACATAATCACTAAATGTTCTTTTATCTGTTTTTTTTTTCTAGTGGTGGTTAAATTCTGGTGAACCAAAATTGGATTTCAATACCCAGAGATGACGGACAAGTGTTATTAAGCTGGTGTCATGAGAAACTTTAGGGGTGGCCTTTTTTTTCTTCTTTTTTTTACAATCTGGGCTTTATATTTCACAGTGTAAATAAAATGAACATTCAGCTTGATTTGTCTCTTTTCATTTAACCTTACCATTGCAGCGTGTGAGCCGCTTGTTTCTATTTTATCCTTTCTGACTGGCAGATATAAGATTTTTAATCTCATCAAAAGGCACAAATGCTTTGAATCTGAGTGGAGTGTTTCTATAGTATTCAGATATTATTCAGGTGCTGTGTGTCTTTAGTTCAACATGCTAGCATGTCATTCCACATTTTGAAGTTGTCTGACATGAAGTGTGTTTTCACAAAGGGACACGGATCATTCATGTGAACAAAAGTGAACTATGAGTTTTGGTGGCAAAATGCAGATAAATACACAAATGAATTACTTTAATAGCTCATTAAAATCGACACAGAAAAATCTGGACACAGAAAAAACAATGAGGTGTTGCCAAATACAGTAATGTTCAATAAAAAAAATACACTGGATGAATTGTTCCTGACTTTATGGTTATTAAGGTGTAGAAACTACTGTAGATGCAATTAAGATCGTTTTGATAGTCTACCAAATCACCCCTTAAATAATTTTGAAAATGTGATTCCATGTGTGACAAAGAATTTTTTCCACATTATAGCATGTTCCTCTCTATCCCCATGCTCCACAGTAGAGGCTGGTCTGTTGTCACAGTAACAGGTTTCCTGGGGGCTCCAGGTTCAGTGGGTTCATAAGAGTTGGAGGTGCTCACTATCTTCCCAAACTGCAGGACCTGGTTATCTGGAGAAAGAAAGGAATATTGTTAATCCAGCAATGATGATGTGGGCTAACTGTGTGTAAATGCAAACAATTAGTTTCAGTCTGCCTCTCATTCCTGCAGTCTTTGCATTTTGCTGTGTAACAATCAAAAAGTCAACTGTGTGTAAAAGCGATATTAAAGAGGCTGAAGCCTGGAGCAGGATTTGCCCCCGAGTGACTGAGGCAAGGCAGTCAACAAAGCTTTCAGACTAACAAAATAAATTTGGGCCTAGTGAAGCAGTCTGAATCCAAACAAGGTTCACAGCCAAAACCACACATATTTGAAGGTTATTATGCTAAAGCCACTGAGCACAATTCTACATAGTTCTAGGTTACTGAACTGCGAACAAATGCGCTCAAAGAACGCTTCAGCTGCCACCCACAAACGTCCACCACTGAGGTGTGCAGCAGTCTATTTAGTGTCCTTTATAATGGATGAGTGGCAGAGAATGGACCCTTGAAGGACTGTTCTGTGACAGGAATATTTAATCCGCATAGAATTTATGGCCACAAAAGATAAATAAACCTCTTTTGGAATTGACAGATCTAGATGCTCTGTTGGTGCAGTCTCCTTGTTCTGGTACATGATCAGTTAAATCTCAGTTTGATATATTCCCACTAAAAATGTGAAGGGATCTCCTTTTTTTAAAATTTAACCTAACTGGATTGTGAAAAACAAACAGAGCCATTTCTTTGACCTGAACTGCAGATGTGAGAGGGCATCTGACCAACACTGACATCATGTGGTCATATCAGGAAGTACATGTGGTAAAGAGGCGTCAAAGCCCACCAGGTTAAACGTTCAGTGAAGCCATTATTTCAACTCCTACCTGAAATAAATACATGATGACTAACTGTAAAACTGACCCTGGATATTTTTGGTAGCCTATAAAACATGAATACCTAAAACTAAAAATGTACAGAAATGAATGGATGTAAACGTGAATATATAAAGGAAAATTTGAATTCAGTCATAGAAAATGGTGATAAACAACAGGCCCTAACAGTAAAAACGCAAATTGAGTGCAAATTTACCACGTAAGAGTTCTTTTAATTTTCACTGTAAATTTGCAGAATTAACAAACGCCCTCACAGTGGAGCTGTTGGGTCGTGGCTAAAGTGAAAAAGGCAGTTTGTCTTTTTACTTCAGGATACTTTAAACCCGAGGATTTATTTACTTATTATTTGCCACAACATTTTGTGTTCTGCAGCAAATCAGCAAATCACAACATTTTCAAAATTGATTTCTGGCTCTTCATGCTTTTAAATATCAGTTGTGGGTTTTGCTGTAATTCAACGAGTGTGTTTTGCAAAGCTCTTATCTGTTTAAATCTCTGAACCTCCCTCTATCACAACTCTTTAAACTCTAGCTTTGGTGAGCATTGATTTTAATGTTTTTAGCTAGCATGATTTAATCATCGCACGCAGTGTCTGCAGGGAATTTGTGCTCTGAGTGGCACAAGCCACAGCTGTAACTATTCTGCCCAGCTGTCAGTCACTACTGCCCTGATAATAACTGTTCAGCTTTGACTTGAGAGAACAGCATCGCTATCCACTCTTGTGAGTATTGTTCCAGGATGAATAAGATAGGGAGCTGATTTTTAACTTTGAACAATTTCAAACTACTACAATGGAGCAGAGCATCCATTGTCCCCAAGCATGACTCAGTCAAAAATGTTTTATCCATCATTCAAATGAGTAGAATCAGCTAAATACAAGCCTACTGTATCCTTACAGGATGCTAATAGTGGTATACACTATAATTATAAAGTCTAAAAAAAATTCATGAACATGATATTAAATGAATATGTTTTAGGTGGCGCAGTGGGCAGCGCTGTCGCCTCACAGGAATAAGGTTCCTGGTTCGGAGGTTCCATTCTATGTATACAGTAGTTCATGTCTATGTGGGTTCTGTCCGGGTTCTCCAGCTTCCTCCCACCTCCAAAAACATGCAGCTTAGGGGAAATGACCACTCTAAATTGACCGTAGGTGTGAGTGGCTTCATGAGGCTCTGCAATATCCTGGTAACGTGTCTGGAGTGTACCTCAGCTCATGCTCATGGTCATCTGTGGTGACGAAAAACAGAAAAGCAGCTCTAGACGAGAAGATTACAGTCTCTTCTACAAGAACCTGGATGAAATGGATGCATAGATGAATATGTTTTCATCACACATAGGACTCATTTTTACAAACTTTAAATCACAGCTCGAAAGCATTGATTTTTTTCTAATTATTAATCCTTAAACTTTAAGTCCTAGACTATTTCCTTCCAGTTAAGAAAGATTGGGTGCCAAGGAAACTGTAGTGCTTCATTATTACAAATATATCTAAACCCAAATTTGTGGGTTTCACAAATTTTGATGAAATAAAATATACACTTCATTCCAAGAATGCACATGAATTCCCGGTTTTACAAATGAACCGGAGCCTTTTTGAACGTAGGTAAAGATAATAAGAATTGTATTCTCCCATAAAGAATAAATACATGAGTTAATCATGAAACCAGATTCAGTCAAGGCTGTCTATCAAACAAGAAGGGAGAAAAGACACAAAGAGCATTAAAAAATAAGGATTTATAAACATGGAAAAATAGTTGTGGGGCAATCACTTCATAACAGAATGAAGCGAATCATTTGTTCACAGGCGCCTGCACACACTTCAAACAAGGGGAAAAAACCTATTCTGCTTCAAAGACTGTGACGCAAACATGGTATTAGGCCAGCGTGATTCAAAACAGGAGAAGAATGAGCTAAATGTGAATCTGGGTTCTTAATAAATGAGTGAACATTGACAAACAGTAACAATGCAAAATTTGTTAAAGTGTAGGCCTGAAGTTTTGACTTTAATAAACCATTAGCCATTAATATTTAAGGTTATTGTCTATGACCTGTTATGGGGTATATAATACAGTAGTTCCGTTCAATTCAGTGTTATTTGTGTAGCACCAGATCACAACAAAAAAATCACATCTCAGGATACTTTCCATGAAGAACAGCAAAAGAACTGAAGGAGGCAAGGAAAAACATCCTTTCTAACAAGCTGAAATCTTGAGCACAACCCAAGACTTGTAACAGGTGGCCATCTGCCTTGACTTTTGGGTGGAGATACAGAGAAAGAGAGGAAGAGAGAGCAAACGAAAGAGAGGAAGAGACAGAGCCAAGGACAGAGATGCAGGAAGAGAGAGAATGACAGAGAGACAACGACCCAGAACAGGAGGTGCTGAAAGACAAGACAGAACAGGAGCAGACAAAAAAACCCAAATGAGTAATGGTTGTAATCTAACAGGGAGTCTCAGTGCTCCTGTTTTTAGCATCATTGCCTCAAAGAAATAGTCAGAAACCCAAGTTTGGAGTCTGTCTGCGTGGGTTCCCAACAATCCAAAAACATGCAACATAGGTGAATTAGTGACTCTAGTTGCCTTTGTCAGGGGTTGTCTATGTGTCTACCCCCTGATGAACTGGTAACCCATCAAGGATGTACCCCACCACACACTTTATCAGCTGAGATAGGCTCCAGCCTTCCCCACAACCCAGCAAAGTGATAAGGGCTGAATTAATATAACTGTATCTGAGGTGAGCGTTTCACTACACCTTCTTCAAATACACTAAATCACATAAGCCACAAATGTTGTGTTCCTCTGCAGGCTGCCAAGGCTCCATATCTATAAAATGTCTCGTCAGAACATTCTGATTGTATTAGGGTCAGATAGTCGAGAACATGTCAATAACAGGTCATTTTCAGGGGTAGTGTTGTATGGTGTAGCTCTGAAAACGTCCACCGGAGGCAGCAGAGTACTACAACAGAGGACATTAGGGATGCATTAGGATGCTCAACAGGTGCAAAGTGACACCTACATTTACTTACACACATTATGTTGGTCTGCCTCTCTCACAGATCTGTTTACAATCATGGGCACACACACACACACACACAAACAGACACACACACAAGCACACGTACATGCAAGCTCTTTACACAGACACACAAAAGGTTTTCAGATTACTTCATTAGTAATCCCCTCCTCAGAGCTGATACTGATCAATAACGGACCCTGTTCCAAAGGGACCAAAATGAGCGTTCTACCCTGGAGCGATATCAATGGAGATGTTTGCTGGCTGTAATTGCATTTCCAGTGCCACAGCCGATAAGGCCCGTCATCCGTAAGTAGACTATATTTATACAACAAATTACCCAGGAGAGGGGGTGAGAGAGGAGAAGAGACAAGCAGACACTCATCCCGTCCTCTGCAGGTACAGAGGGGACTTATGGGTGCCAGGGGCCATTTTTGAAAGGGGAAGAGTACAGAATCTGCTCCATTTTTGCATCATGATGATTTTTGTTTTGTACTCGAATTATATGTAAGGTGCATCTGTAAATACGATACATTAGTGTTAAATTATCTATGATAAACTAGCGCTTTATAAATGACAAATGGGGCCATGGGGAATGGTTATGTTTATATCTAAAACTTCCATTAATGTTCATATTTCTCTTTTGAAAATGTTAAACTGATCTGTGAACCTTCGTTTTTTTGCTTGTTTTACTGTGAAGATTGCATTTTTACTTATTGCTGATAAAGCTGATGGAAGGGAGAGGAAGAGAGACATATGAAAAGTTTGAAATACATGCTGATATACATAGCCACTGTGATCCCAACAACTCCAACACAAACAAACATTATATCTTATTTTCCTCTCTCATTATATGCAAAATACCAAGCGTCAAATGCTCGCTGATTTCTTAAACGTCTTATCATGAAGCTGTGGGGAGGGTTGATCCTCTGCACCTTTAGAGCAGTGTGTGATCGGATTTCATCATGAGTCACAGTTTGAGAGAGAAAAACATTTTCTATAAATTATTTTCTTTCAATATTAAACTCTCCAATTCCTGGAACGAGCCGAATGTTACATGACTTCCACACATATTATACCGTTTTCCTGCTGTTTATTCAAGGTAAGACAGGAAAGAAAAATGTAATAGAGATATTAAATAGTGTGATCCAAGGACAATGTAGCAGCAGTGTAAACAAAACAGATTTACAGGAAGAGAACAAACAATACATCTTCCCTAAAAAATATAAGACTGAAATATATCTGTGCTATGTGCCTGGCAATCTCAATCTAGTCTGCAGTGATGGCAGCTGGTCTCTATGTAAAGCTTCCAACTATGAAAAAAATGATGAAAAATAAAATGATGAAAAAGCTCACATTATAGATTAACAAATAAAAAAGTAGAGGAATCAGATTTCTGTGGGTCACACAATCTAAAATGAATATAGAATATTATATGTCTTGCAATCTCTCATTTGGCTCGTCAGACAGTTTAACACAGGAGATATTTATTTTACTTACATGCCCTAAGGTAATAAGCAATGCAATTAAAAAAAAACCCCTCACAAACATGTTACAAAGTGAACAGTAATACTAAATTCTCCTTGGATTTACTCATAGGTGACCTACTTAAGCTTTAGGCGAGGCGTTAAAACCATAAGATGAACATTTCTCTTTCACTGGCTAATTCATTTTCCGTTGGAGCAGTTGATTGAAATCAGTGTGCGCAATGATCACACTGAATGAAAATATAAAACCTTGACTGGCATGTGACATGTACCTTAAATTTGTGCTCCAGTAATAAACTATCTGTCTCCTAGATTTGAGAAGTCAGGGGAAAATATGGCTGTTCGTCTTTAGAAACTGCATCTATTCATAACATATCAGCATGCAGTTTCAAAGCAGCAGCATCCTTCATTTTCTCCACCTGACATTCTCCTTATTCTTAAGGCTATTTATTGGCCGTGACATGAGCCAAGATGAGCACTAGCACTGTTAGCACCATCTGCTGTGCAATGATAGCTGCTTCCATTAAATGTTTATGATGGCACTGCTGGGTTTGTCTAAGAGTGTGAGGTGACAAACTCCGTTCCAGTTAAGTTGACCTTCAGATAAGAAAACTCCTCTCTGCTGTGAATGTAAAATCCACCAGTGAAGACACTAAAGTTTAAAGAGATGGGAGAGAAAACCATATATTTAGATATTAGATGACTGTGGGGATATGTCATTGTTTAAGTATATTTACTGATGATATGGAGTAGATGAAATGATGCTTGCATTTACCGTGTTTATTTGTGCATGTCTGCACTATACACTTTAGTTAGTAGGTCATACATATCTGGTCAATACTGGATGTGTCTGGGTATATTTGTATGCTCCTTCTTGGACTATTTACTAGTCTGAAGCTCTACTGGGGGTGCAAGCAGCAGCTCACATTAAGCTGGTCTTCATCCCCCCCTGTGTAATGGGCACAATGTCAGAAATCTACAGATCAATAAATAAAAACCATAAAACAGCATTTTTCCTTCCCCCTGCCTCACCGCACAACTACAGAATGCGTACACATTTCATTTCCCCTGTCCTGGACCTCTGTGAGTGGGAGCAAAGAAGACAGGGAGGGAGGAAATGGAGGTAGGGAAGAAGTGTATTGAGAAGAAAAAGGGGGACAAGCAAGGGCAAACTGTTGTGGTATTATGTGCAAAGATGTAGCAGAGGAATAGAGTGAGAGAACTTGTAAAAAGGGATATGAAAAAGAAGCAAGACAGAGAGATAAACAGGGGGATAGATTACTTTCTTTAGACAGAATTCTGTACAGAATGGGACAAAAATACAAGGCAACAAGAGTACAGACAGAAAAACAGAGGTGGGAGAAGGCGAAAAGAGATAAAGACAAAAGGAGAAGGTCGTAGAGTGTTTGCATGAGACATAAGGAAAAGAGATCTTACAGTGAAGATGTCTGAGAGGAACACTGGGTAAGACCTCTATGAACCAACTTTGTCAGACACATCTATCTGTGTGACTACAAGATAAAGTACATTTCTTCACCCTGCTTTGAAAATCCTTTCCAGTATTTTTGCACGTCCCCTGAATGCTAAAATCTCAAGCTGCACACACTGCCTAAGCCTTTAGATGCAGTGCATCATCTCAGCAGCAGAAACAAAACTTTTAAAGACAGCCCTGCCAACATATTCCTGTTGTTTCTGAATTCATGTCAAAATGTTTTTCTCCCACTGTCTCACAGCTACAGAAAGGTATCCAATTCCAATAAGGTTATGTGTCTTGGACAGCTTGAACATGATATCACAGCACAGAACCTAATTTAAAACTTGAACACAAGGAAAATCCCTGTAGCGACTGCCAACAAAGTAACACCTTGGCAAAGCAGCTCTTCCTCTCAAGGCGAAGAAGCCAGTCGGGAAGCTGTCTGAAGTATTGTACTCACTGTTTTTGTTCTTCCCAGGTCGGTCAAAAGTCATGAGCAATTGTAGAAAAGTACTAATAAGGTCACAGAATGGATTCATCTGTGACTAAATGTGGTATCAGCCCATTAGGCTGCCTATGTGACTGTCTAAATGGTCAAAGAATTGTGCATCTCCATCCTCATAATCTGTGAGGAACTAAAAATATGCAACATTTATTGCAGTCCCTATTAAAAGATAATCTTATTTGCATGGTGATGCTTTACATTTTATAAACACGCTCTCATTAACATTGAGGGCAATGCTTCTAATCTTGCCCAAAGTTTACTTTTAATTAAGATTCTCAGTTGCTTCTGCTCTCTGATAGACATTGCCACTGAAGTCCATCTGTATTCACAGGTTTGTTTTCTATAAAATCCAACACCTGTGTTGGATTTGTGTGTTTGTGTATGTGTGCTGGAGTCATGTTCCACCAGTTTGTGGATTGATGTGTGTGTTCACAGCCTTTGCTTTCCTGAAATGTTGCATAAATCCCTGTGTCTTCATAGCACAGAAGCATGAGGTAAGAAAGCCCATCTGGTAGGTCGTTTGAAGGTTCTCTACCATCCTGATGACATTTCATAAACAGTCTTGGAGTAGCTTGTGTTTTAGCATATGTTTAGTGTGTAATATGTTGTTTAGGAGGACTGAGGAAAGTGACAGAGAGAGTGAGCAACTGAGCAAATGGAAATATGTGCCTGTTGTTGTCTCAGGCTAAAACGTGCATGTTTGACATGGTTCTGTCACATTATATCTTTAAAGAGTGAACATTACTGATTGAAAATCTTTCATCCTGAGTAATTAATTTGACATTTCTCACATTTGTCTTGCATATAAATAGATAGATGGCTAAATTTTATTGATCCTAAACTTGGAAATTCGCAAATATGACCAGGTGTAAGTTACACAAACTCAAACATTGTGTTATTGACACAAACATCTTGAAAAGTCTTTGGTATAATAACCTCACCTACTCTGTCTATCTCCAAATGCTGTCTACTCATGAAGGTCATGATGTACTCAAAGCACAAAAACAGCTGGTAAAAAGATGTCTAAATGTCAAAATGTCTAGAAAGCTTCTAAATAATTATACGTGGTGGTTAATCAACTGGTAAAAACAAATAACTTGTATAATTTTTACTGGACAATAAAACTTAAATAAAAGAAAATTAAGTAATACTGCCTTAAAATTGTAAACTTATTCTATGTGTGGTGTGTAAATATACTACATTGTGAGCATTTTCAAAGTACAGGTGTACCACACTCAACACTCTCCCTGAAAGCATCTTGAGTGCACTCAAAAGGAAGATGCTTAGCAGTTGTGCTGCTGTTATTCTGTCACGCGGAGGCCAATACTTTTGATCTTGTAATGTTAAACAACATTTTCTTCAGTCTAATTTCACTAAAATATGGCAAGCTCTAAAGCAACAATTACGAACACACAATCTATCTTCTATAGGTTTCAAGTAATTTGGCCTTCTCCAAATACTAGACCCTCAAAGCACATTCATTGTACACCACCTTGTTGCCATGCTCACTGCCACCCTTGTGTATTTGTGCAAATTTTATTTTTAGATCGTGTGTATGCATGTTTCATTGGTGCACCGATGTAGAAACCAGATAAAAATGAACTGATACATTACATGAACAGTGTTTTGGAGCAGTGCTGGAAGTACTAGCAGCTTAAATGTGTGCTGAGTTGAATAAAACTCTCCTCTGCCTGACATTGTTCATGGTCCACTAAAGTTTATGTCACTGTTTGTCATACACGTAACACACACGCACTCATGCACAAGCACATTTATAAATTTATCTGCATACTCGTACAAAAAAGTTTTAGTAATGCCAAATATACACAGAGAAAAGAGAAGACACATTTATGTCCAGCAACCCAAACAGAAACTACATAGGCAAGAAATGATTTGTGGATTATGGCTATTTAAAAGTGAGGTTCACAATGATCAGCGCTAAGCTAGATCATCATGGTGTCTCAAAACACACACACGCTGATAGAAGCTGTTAGCTGTTTGTTGCTGCAGGATGAAGGCTTTTTAATATTAAGCTGTCAGATGGCAGAGGGCTGAGCCAGAAAGAAATTACTGAGGAGGATTGGAGCACACAGGACACACACCCAGACACACACAAAGGATAGTAGTACTGTCAGTCACAAATATGAGTCTTTTTGTCTTAACGACCTTCATGATTATCCATAGCAACTTCACTATTTACTTGTTTGAATAGTTTTGTGGTTATTTGAAAGTCCTCAAAATACACACATTGAAGGACTTTGATCTGCTGACAATAGCTTTTGACCTCCATTTACTTTACAGGGAACATAACAGCTCCCAGCCAATAAGAAGCATTGTGGGAAATAACTCATTAAAGACCTCGTTTAAAGTCTGAGAAATGGTTGGCTCATTTTCACACTGTGCAGCCAGTAATTTAGACTCTAATGTATTTCAAAGCCAATGCAGAAATAATTCTGCGTTTACATACCGTAGAAAATGCTGTATGTCAGCAGTGACCTCTGACATCACTTAGGAAAAAAGCTTAGCTCAGGGTATAGGTCACAATCAAAACTAAGTGATAATACATATATTGTGCCTTGAAAATTCTAAAGTCCTAAAAATAAATTTGAGCATGACATCTCCATAACAGCAGAAGTTTAAACAATAGTTTTAGAATCAAAATCATTCCAATATAGGCATTATTTTCCTTGTGGTCTGAAATTACAGAGGAATAAGATTGACCAGAGAGTCAAACGTCATGAAACTGCCCTAACCTTTCATACAGACTTTGTATTTTAATCATACATGGGTCATAAAAGCTGTTTGATGTGAGCAGCAATAATGAGTCAGCATTTAAATAGTGTAGAACGTGACTGATTTAAAGCATTCTGTTGTTTTCTCAAACTCATGCAGTTGGTTTTATATCATCAGCTCACAGTGCATCTATTTATTTAGCTTGAGCCTTTTTGAATATGAAGGCACTGGGATTTTGCAAATCTATTTATTGACTGCCAAGAAAAAGTTTTGTCTCACAGCCTCCGCAACATCAGTCTAGATGTACTGCAGCAATTGTGCGAAAGCAATCTTCATGAAATAAGGGATGAAGGAGAAGATTTGATTTTCAAGTTAAGACACAACTTTCTAACGAGAGTTCTAACTGCATTTGAGAAGTTTAAAGGGTTGAAAAGCATTTTAGAAAATAGAACATAAAAAAGAGCAAACCAGCAAACCCAATCTCCATTACAAATAAAACACTATTAATATGTTGGCTAAGTAATATTATAGGTTGATTGTTTTGATCCAATGTTGTATAAAGGCCCATACACCTACATGAAACCCTTTAAGTTTTAAATAACATACATAATTGCTGCTCATTTGGGGCGCACCCCGAAGTTGCGACCCGTCACTCCACCTCCCCTGTAATACTGTACTAATTGCATGCCTACAGTGTGTTGTGTCTGTTTCAGGGGCCTGTACTTAACTTTGTGTACTGTGATTAACACATATATACTGTATATATATATATATATATATATATATATATATATATATATATATATATATATATATATATATATATATATATATATATATATATATACATATGTGTGTACATGAAAAGTGAAAAAGATAATTTCCCCACTGAGGGATCAATAAAGTAAATTTAATCCTGATTGAATCTTAATCTTAATTTAGTAGGTATTTTAAATTATACAACAATGGTCTTCAGTGTGCGTAGATTATAACTGGTATATTTCAAGTCAGTGCTTCCTTTCAGATCATCTTTAATGTGCACGTGTCATTGAAAAGCACTGGAAATAAATCAGGCCATTACCATTTACCTGCAGCAAAACAGGATAAAACCCAAGATGTCACACTATGTGTGAAATTGTGGGTTTTAATATGGCATATAGCTGGTTCTGTAAGATAAACATTATGATTAGTGAAAATAAATTCTGAATGCAGAGCCAACAGTATCAGTGAGCCGCCTCTAGACAGTGATGTATTCGAACATTCACTCACAAAATAAACACAGTTTGATATGAATGTTGCCATGCAGGAGCCAAGAGTGTTACTAGTTTCCAAATGTCAAATATTCCTTTGTTTTCATGGCTCTACAGATAAAATGGCATCCCTTAATGCCAGATTAATGCTACAGTGGTTATTTGCTGTGGGTGGTCTACTGCCAATCATTTTCTGCTGGTTAGATCAAGGACAAAGAAAAGCATGACAACAAAGAAAAATGTTCAGGGTAAAATGGAAGTCAGGGCTCCATTTGCATGGGACTTTAAGTGTTGCTGCAGGCGACAAGAATCAACAGTTGTGGTCAGCAAGAGCTTGCTGTGGGTTCTGTGTGCCTGGACATGACCAGTCAAAAGTACAAAAAACTTCACCATTGTTTTGTATGATCATTGATTGGTAACCCAATTTGAACGTGTCCACAAAGGTTACAAGGAACACAAACAGCCTTGGTCTGACTCTGTCATTGCTCATACTATAAATAATTGAGTTCGCAACAAAGTACAAGTTACTGGACTTTGCAATACCTTTGAAACTACATAAATACCAAATTTAATATGAGAGCCAGAATTATTCTCACCTTTAATCACCCTGTTCTCTTTTCATCTCTATTCCTTCTTCAACCTCAGATTAAACTAGTAACAGACTCCACCTTTAAACATACAACTAATAATATTAACAGCCTGAGGTTAAGTGCTAAAGACCTGAGAAGCTTTATCTTTCAAGGATTTTTACCATTGCCTATTTCAAAATCTCAAGAGAACCAAGCAGTGCTGAGTGCATATTATGCTATATGTTCAAGTTGAATTAAATAATTTCGTCTGAAGTAAATCAGACTCAAACACACAATCTATTTTTCATTCTCAGTCCTAAATCTTTAGGCTGAGTTTAGGCTGACGTGTTGCATTCGGAGCATACCCCACCCTCTCACCTGTAGTCAGCTGGTATAGGGATAACACTCATGACCTGCAAGGTGGAAAAAGCAGCTGTACAAGAACATGGATGGAAGAATAATTTTAAGCTTTTTCAAATGAATACCCAAACTATTGAGAAGTAAATGGAAAAGTTGAAATGACTGCTTAAAATTTTTAATAATTTATAGGAAAAGAACACTCTCAGTTAATGAAGTTTAATCTGAACTCTGATTTTCTGTTTTTAAACTTTCTTTCACATGCAGAGAAGCAGCCACTAAAAAATTGGAGTGGAAGAACTCTGACTCTGCTCCAGGTTAATATCGTTGGACAAAAGCCAGTGTAACAGTGTTTCTGACTGGATTGTTCAACAGGATCTTAGATAGTGAGCAGATGCGGTAGTTGTGGCAACTACAGAGGAATAAAGCTGATGAGCCATACAACGAAGTTATGAAAAAGAGTACTGTAGTTGAAGCTAGACTAAGGGCAGAAGTGAACATTTGTGAGCAGCAGTATGGTTTCATGTCAAAAAAAGAGTACTACAGATGCAGTATTTGTTTTGAGGATGTTGACAGAGAAGTACAAAGAAGGCCAGAGGGAGCTGCATTGTGTTTTTGTAGATCTAGAGACAGATTATGACAGGGTGCCCAGGGAGGAACTGTGGTATTGTATGAGCAAGTCTGGAGTGGCCAAGAAGTATGTTAGAACGGTGCAGGACATGTATGAGGACTGTAAGACAGTGGTGAGCTGTGCTATAAGTGTGACAGAGGAGGTCCAGGTGGGATGGGACTCCATCAGGGATCAGCTCTGAGCCCCTTCTTGTTCGCTATGGTGATGGACAGGCTGACAGATGAGGTTAGACAGGAATCTCCGTGGACTATGATGTTTGCAGATGACACTATGATCTGCAGTGAGAGCAGGGAACAGGTGGAGGAGAAGCTAGAGAGGTGGAGGTTTGTCCTGGAAAGGAGAGGAATGAAGGTTAGCCGCAGTAAGACAGACAGCCGTGTACAGGCAGGATGGAACGGGGGAAGAAAAGTGTCAGGTGTGATGTGTGATAAAGAGTTTCAGCTAAGATGAAAGGAAAGGTGTACAAAACTGTGGTGAGACCAGCAATGTTGTTTGGTCTAGAGACAGTGTCACTGAGGAAAAGACAGGAGACAGGGCTGGAGGTAGCAGAGATGAAGATGCTGATGTTCTCTTTGGGAGTGACCAGGAAGGATAGGATCAGGAATGAGTACATCAGAGGGACAGCACATGTTAGAGGTTTTGGAGATAAAATCAGAGAGGCCAGACTGAGATGGTTTGGACATGTCCAGAAGAGAGATAATGAATATATCGGCAGAAGGATGCTGAGTTTTGAACTGCCAGGCAGGAGGCCTCGACGAAGACCAAAGAGGAGGTTCATGGATGTAGTGAAAGAGGACATGAAGGTATTTGGTGTGAGAGAAGAGGATGCAGAAGACAGGCAACTGATTTGGTGTGGTGACCCCTGAAAGGAAAAGAAGATTAATGTGACCGTGCAGCAAAAGTAGGGTATCTAAAAAGAGCTTTTGTTCAAGTGACGCACTACTAACACTTTGATCATCTATGCTAACTGTTCCCATTTGCCCCCAGTCTTTATGCTAAGCTAATCATCTTTATGATATGACAGTGATATCAATTCTCTCTTCTCCTAAAATGTCATACTATTACTTTAATACCATGGCGTCTGCGCTATAATCATTTTGAAACCACTCAGTAATTGAAAAAGCGAGCAAGACTGCATAAATCTACATATAAATTTAGCCAAACATACAACACATTTGAACTGGTTTTGCTTGTTAAATATAATTCAGTGAAGTTTGAGCAGAGACTTGTCAATACTCTGTGGTTGGGTAAAACAGAAAAAAACACACCGGATAAAACAGGTCTTTTGGCCAAAAAAGCAGCACGCTTCTCTTGTGATGAAGTGTCCAGAGAAAAGGATTAACCTGTCTGCTGTGTAAACTCACTCTAGTCCAAGAAAACCTCCCTTCTGTTATCTTCTGTAATGTGATATCAAATAATTGGAACAATGGAACAATAATAGCACTGAAGACTATCAGATCGGAGAAAAGGTGTACAGAAAAGAAAGGAAAACTTATTGAAACTCTATGTGTGTGTGTGTGTGTGTGTGTGTGTGTGTGTGTGTGTGTGTGTGTGTACTGACTGCCACTAAAAGGAGCTACACATTTCCAAACACTTTGCTTATTTTTTCATTTTCTGTTTTGTGTTGGCATTGTAAGACATCAAATGAATGAATACAGCATCTATTCCTCTCCCTTTCACATCATCTCAACTGCGTTTTTTTCTGATCTCAGTTGCTTTCCTCATCTCTGTCAACCTTTCACTTTGTGTCATTGAACCTCCCACCACACATTTCACCTCACATACTCTGTATGTGAGACATGTATGAAAAAAACAAAACCGGAATTAGACCCAGTAGATCACATGTTGGCTTCAAACAGGACATTTTGTACCATTTACACACACACATACACACACACACACACACACACACACACACACACACACACACACACACACACACACACACACACACACACACACACACACACACACACACACACACACACACACACACACACACACACACACACACACACACACACACACACACACAAAACATTCTGTATGTTTCCCAACATTCATGAATTCTGCAGGCAGGAAGAACTATCAGTTAATTTACTGCGTTCCCCTTTCCTGATGGCATTTTGAGTTTTAAAATAGTTGATAAAATACAGTTTTACTGAGGAGATGATTGTGAAAACTGAGAGTACCAGGTTTAATAAATTGAATGCTGACTTATAATTAGCATATTATTAAGTTTTTCTGTCACTGTACTGACGTACATTGGGGCATTTTCAACCTTTAGGTCTTTTCTAGATTAAAGATGTTTACAATCCTACAAGCATTATGGAGAATTAATCTGTAATTAGCAAAGTCTATCATTTTATTCTCAAGAAAACGTAATTGTCCTTATGCAATTAAGGCAAACAGAGGCACCAATCACAATAAAGGCTATGGCCATATAATAAACAAAATACTGTAGGTATTTATATATTAATAATTTTAATTTAATGTTAATGTTTCCATCTTTCTCCCAGGCTTTAAATGATTCCAATACTGCGTATTTATCATGTGTTAAGCAGGAATGGAAGTGTAGGGTCCATGATGGTGTAGGTGCAGGTGACGGCTGTAGGCCTCTACTAACATTTTAAAAATAATCAATCTTTAAATATGCACTTGCACAAACTACACATATAGAAATAGTGTGCTTGTGCATACACACATTTAAGAACTGTTAGAAAGTAAATAAATAACACACAGAAGGTGATAAATAACTCAGGTGTCACTAATAAAGAAATGGGGAAAGAAAGCACGATTGTGAGTAAGCTTTTAGTCCCCTCCTACATTGTTAGCTTCACCACACAAGATTTTTCATTCGACAGCAGTCTCAACAAGGACTCTCTTGAGCCATGGCAATCAAGCAGCAGTCTTCACTAGTTCTGAAACACTCTAAAATGTCCTTCACCTATTTTTTTAACCTCTCTTTGCCCAACAAGCTAAAGAGTCTGCTCTGCAAAGCTTTTGCAAATCCACTTCTACTGCAGGTGGTTAGTAACTATTAAAATCAATTTAACAACAGATATGAAACCCTGAAATAATAATCGCAAAGTTAAGCAAGAAAAAAAAATAAACCAGATGCTCCAGTCCGGTTTAATATAAAGGCTGCTGGGTTTTTTTCCTTTTTCTTCCAGTTACATTAAAAAAAGAGAAAGAAAATTCAAGTCTGTGATCACGGGGTTGTTGAATCATCACTTCTCACCTACTTCTCTTTCAGAGGAAAGGCCATCATTTGTAAACTGTCTGTGGAATTTTCTGATTTAATTATTTCTGCCATGACCTTAAAGAGTTGGCTGTTTCGGCTCTTTCCTTCTAGAACCACAGCAACCCATGTGCTCCAAGGCTCCTGCAGATATTTCACACTCTACTTTGCAAGGCCCTCATTTCTTAAAAGGTTCAATTCACAAAAGTCTCTCTCGTTGTATTAATTAGAAAAGAGAGCTGATGAGATCTTTAAGGTCCCCATACGGGAATACAATATGTGCTACTGAACCTTTTATGTTTGGTTTGGGTTTAATTTAGATTTTCAGTCCAAAAATGCCAAGTATATTAACATCGAAAGCATCAAATTACAATTAGTTTTTCCACAGCTGTGCACAATATGTGACACTGCGAGCTGAAACACACTTCAAAGGACTATATTTTGTTTTTGTCTACAAAGACGCCAACCAACCAACCAACCAACCAACCAACCTATTAACCTATTAACTCAACCTAAAAAAGTACAATTGATTCAGGATATTGATGCCAAAGTCAAAAATACAGGGCTTGACCTCTGCGTTAAAATGACTGAACACACAAAAGCGAAGCAGCGGTAAAGAAGATGAATGAATGAAAGAATAAATGACTGATCAGCTAATATAAATTTTATTCCCTAATATAATGAACTTATGCTAAGGGTATTCTATAACTGACGAGTCATCCCAAATCTCTGCTTTGGATCACAACAGTATGACTCATTTCACCATTTTATTCTTTAAAGCACAATTTAAAAACAAGAACCATTGCAGTCACAGACTGCAACATCCCGCAACAGCCCTGAATTAAATTACCCTGACCTACTTGCATAGGTCAAAGATCAAAGCTAGTGCTCTGACCTACTGGCATTGATAAAAGCACTAGCTTTGATCTATGGTCTTACCCACACTGGCCTTCTCCCTCATCTTTCTATCTTATCTGCTTCCTGAGTGTAAAAAATTGAAATTTGACCTTGACCCAGTTTTCTCAAGGTCAAGGTCATCATCTCATTTTCATCCCCCTTTGCTGCCCGAAAGATGTGCTTTTTGTTTCATGTTTTTATCTGCAATGGTTGCAAAGCTATTTGGTGGATATACGAACGAATGGATGGACGGACGAACAAACAAACAAACAAATACACAAACACTGACAATTACAATACATTAGTGCTTTGAAGCAGAATGTAATCAGGTCTGAATACAAGCAAAAAAAGCCTCCTCTGGGCCAGTGAGGTTTTAATGGCTGACATCCCACAACTTTTTCTTTATGGAAAGATCATACATTTTTCATTACAGACAGACTTTGAATTCAAGAGTGTGGAATCATTTCAATGGACTTCTAAAGACTCTTAGTGTTACCCAAGAGTGATGCCAGCAAGCACAGTTGATATGAGCCCCTGAAGAAGTTGCACTGAAAGTCTGCGCCCATCTTTTAACTGCAAAAGTAAATGCATGAATTGGTAAAACGCAGCCTGCTAGATGCAGAGCTAGTAATAAGAAAAACCTATCATTTGCAGTACTTGAACATGTGAGATGAAAAAAAAACTTTTATCACTAATTTCTCCTTCATATTCTGGTCCTACCTCACAATCCCAATGGGAAATCATTACTTCCAGCATTCTGAATATGCATGTGATTAATTAGGCATCTTGCTATTACTAGCTAATCTGCATAGGACTTTCATGTATCCCTGTCATTATCATTCTGATGGCTATCCAACAGGTGTGAAGAGGTAGATGATCAAAAACACACAAAAAACAAGTTAAATGGGCATGTTCAAACACACATACAGGCCTGTTGAAACAAGCACGCAAACACAAGTCTGCTCGCTCAAGTGTACAGAATCTCAGAAACGCACCCGAAAGTACGCACTAACAATGAGAGTGGACACCAACAGAGAAACAGACACGTTGTGCAAACGTACTGACAGAAGGTTCAGAGTTGTCTTGCACTGATGGCAGTTCAGTCTGTGCCAACTCATTAAGAGCACAGCTGGCCAATAAGGCTTAGAGGGGGCTAAGACCACAGGGGTCCTCAGATGGCTGTCTGATTGAATTTTCACAGAATATTCAAGAATAGAACAAGCTCATTGTAGTATGTGCGTCTTCAAGATCTGAAACGTGCTTGAATTACAGTTTAATATACTGAAGCAATTTAAGCATCTGTACATCATCTAATGGTCCTTTATTCTTTTCTCTGGATCTGATGTTAAGTCCCCCCTTTGCTATGAGAAGAATGGTCTTTCTAGTTCAGAGTGATCTTTCTAGCTCAGCATGAACATCAAGACTACAGACCTTCTCTTTAGGCCACATATCTGTGTTCCAAACACAGATCTGTTTATGTCGGTACAAATGAAATATGGTACAGACTTATCTGCTTGTAGTCAAGAATTCATATTTTGTCCACCAACCAAAGATATTCATGGTTTGCCTATGTATTGAGTTTTTTTCAATACTATTTTTATTGACACATCTTTGCATGGCAGCAGTGATATAGAGCAGTTAAAAACATTTTGTGGCATGAAATTCTTTTTTCCCTAGAAACAACGTAAAATGTTACTCAGGCTGGTGACTTTAGAGCAGTGGTTCTTAACCTGGGTTCGATCGAACCCTAAGGGTTCGATGAGTCGGTCTCAGGGGTTCGGCGGAAACGGAGGTCAAGACAAAACACCCAACACATCGTGCCGGGTGTTTTTGCCGAACATACAGTTATCCCTGTGTAAGTTTGACACATCGTGTCAATTTGTGATGACACGCCCCCCTTAGCCATCACTGGCTGCAGGTGATCACGCTACATCGATTAGACTACCTGTGCTACAGGGGATTTTGCGCACTCAGTAGTCGATTTATGCCTGTCATGTAGAAGTAAGATCAGGCCTAAAAAAATCCAGCCCGACCTGACCCGAGCCCGCGGGTAATAAAGCCCCATCTGACCCGACCCGAACGTAATGATTGACATTTTGGCCCGAATTCCGGGCCGGGTTGGGCTTGGACTTGGGCTCGGGCTTAAGATCTTACCTCTACTGTCATGATGGTCTGTCATCTGATTGCTTTCTTAATATTTTAATTCATAGTAACTATGTTGAGCAAAAAAAGAAAGTGGTCGGACGAATATGTGCAACGTGAATTTACATGTACTGTATAATGGAACGTGATGGGAGTCAGCGTTCTGCATGATATGCAATGTCAAGTTGAGGAACTGTAGTCTTGCACTGGCAAAAATAAAGGAACAACTCCTTAATCTGCATGGAAAACAAAAGAAACAGACTGCAGTGAAAATGACATAAGAGTAGCACTTGCGAAAGTGAAGACACGCATGTCTGAACTGGTCTCTCAATAACAACAGCAGAAGTCACACTGATTTGCAGCAAGGTCATTTCATGTGAGTTCATGCACTGTCTTGGTTTGGTCTTTGAAAAAGGTGACATTAATGCACAATTCATTAAACACACCAGTAAAACATATACGTTATGTCTTAAATTTGAAAAAAAATATTTTCAAAGATTTACTAGAGAAGGATTTGGTGAGTGAGCATATGAAACCGGCAGGGTTCGGCACCTCCAACAAGGTTAAGAAACACTGCTTTAGAGGCAATAGATACACTAATGATCAAAAGTCACAAACATGTGCCTCTTCACTAACAACTTGTCCTGCTGGAGAGCTTCTCGAGCTTGACTTGGAAAACTTGAATGAGAGATCCTCAAAGAAAAGTTTTTTTAGATAAGAATGTGTAAATGTCCTTGTACACGGCCCGTGCTCTCCTGCCTTTATTCTCATCACATCTTATTTCCCAGACAGTGTTGGGATAGTTATATTAACAAAACTCAGGAAATATCTTGAAAATGATACACAATGCAGTTTAAAGGTCCTGTAGTGGTTAATACAACAGATAACTAACAAAAACATTGCGTTATATTAATTTGTATATACAGCATTGCTTTTATATGAGTAAAAACAAGATAATTTGATGAGCCTGCAAATGAAGGTTTGTGACAATGAAATCTGGAGACCAATTATTGGCTGTTGAGCATCACCTGAATGATAAATCCAAAACACAAAGGACTCACTCAGGTTCCATTTGAGTCCGGAGGTGATTGTTTGGCATGGTCCACCGGCAGGAATGAGGCTGCACCAGTCCCCCTCTAAGCCTGTGTTCACCTCCAGTTTGTGGTTGCCCTTCCAACACAAAGCGCCAATCGAAAATGAATGACTATTTATCTATTTGTTGCCAAAGACAGAGACAGGTGGAAATAATAGGATCATAAAAAATAAAAGAGAAAACAATGTGAGGAAAGACTTTTTACAGCAATAAATGAGAAACTGAGCTCCTCCGCCCGTGGTGAACAACGATCAATAAAATAAATTATTGCTCCTGTCAATTCAGCGACCCATTTTTTGGTTCCCACGTACACTTAGAAATAATATGTTGCCATTTAGTCTATTTACTATGTGTCACAGAGTATGGATAGATTTTTGTACTGATATAACATAACTGTACAAACTACATTTTCACTTGAGCAGTGCAGCATTGGTTGTGGTGTTTTATTTTTGTAGCTTTGGAAGAACATTTTCTGTCAATGAAGGCAGATATTTGACAGTCCTAAAAAGGAAGGGGCAGCTTGAAGACACATCTCTGAAAAAAGTCATTTTATAAAGTATTCCACAAAGACAACAGTCATTAACAGAATTTTAAATGTCACAGTATCCATTTAAGAAACTAAGAATTGGGGGAGAAAAAAAAATCTAAAATTACCAAGTGTGAGCACAAGGTAGTGTCAAACTCTTCAAGCTGAATAATGAGTTTGGTCTAAATGCACTGGTTATAATGAAGCCTGATCCTGGGACTTGTAAAGGTCAAAATAAAGATTCTCTCTTTCACAGAGTAGCAAAAAAGATGTAAAGAAACACCACTCACATGTAAGCACACAGTCACACATTTGGAATGAAATCATAAGCAAAAAACTGAAATGTGATAATGTTGTATCATAAGCAGTTTCAATGTCTCTAGACTACCATGTAAACTCCAAACTGCCAAACACTGAAGCCTCAAACATGAAGACAAAAGTGTTGACGGATAGAGGTAAAAGAATCACACATAGACAACAAAGAGAGGCAGAATCAATTAAGAGTTTGAAACATTAAAAGTGTTTAAAGCGGAGTTCTCTTTGTGTGGCTTCCCAGAGCTGTGAACCCATAGGGGAGGAATGATGGGAAATATCTACGCTTTGGAGTGTTTGGTGTTCAGGAAACATCCCTGAGGTTGTTTTCTATACATAAACACAGTCTCTTTGTGCAAATGTGCCAAAGGAGCATCAAATGACAAACAGAAAGAATGAAAACAAATGCACATGCAGCAGCACGTGCCACAAGCTATGCTGGACAGCTTTCAATGAGGGTAAGAACATAGGCTTTTATTCACAATTAATTGGTTACAGCTACAGTAACATTTTTTACGAGACATGGAAGTGAAAGGGGATAAAGATTGCACTCCGACAGGGAAAGTTTCATTTTAAAAGTTACCTGGAGACTGTTGAATCTATTAAAAAGAAGAGTGAGACCATTTAGTTATATGGAATGCAACATTTAGTCTTTCAAATTTGTCTAAACATTTGGTGGTGCCTCTAAGCTTCAATTTCAAGTTTAAAAATCAGTTAAAGCAGAATTATCCCATTGCGTCATGCAATTTAGAGTTTATTGCTCTGAAATTTTGCGATAATTAACACAATCATTCACAAAATCATTCAAGGGTTATGTTTTGAGAGCCTTGATGATCTTGATCTTTGACTCCTCCAACCTATAAGCTTCTCATCCTTGACACCAAGTGAACGTTTGTGCCTGGTGTAATGAAATTCCCTCCAGGACTACAGAGATTGCGTTCACAGAAATAGGATGGGTGTGAGGTCAGAGTGATCTTGACCTCTGAGCATGAAAATGTAATCGGTCCATCCTTGGGTCCATGTGGAGGAACATATGTACAGGCGGATAAACCAAAAACACAACTTCTTAGACCACGGACATTGCTCAGACGCAATAATACAAATGCAAAAGGCGCTAACACATTTGTAGATGTGAAATCCTGACTTTTATGCTTAACAACAACAAAAAATTCACAAAAGATCCAACAATGATAATGCTCATGCTTGGGGCACAGTGAGAAAGTGAGTTCTCTTTGAGTTGCATAAGTCAATGTATTAACATGCAACCAGTGCATCTGTTTTAATGAGAGAAATCTAGGTTATTAAATATCACTATTATTTGGTCTTATTTTCAGTTGGTCCTTTTTCTAAAAGTTATCATTGAGATGATTGTCATTGGCTTCTATATGGAATAGACAATCCTAGATCAGTTCTTTACCTCATGCCTATATTTATTTTATGACCATATTTATTTCACATCTGAATGGCACATCACTGTAAACTTGCTCCAACAGAACAGATGTTGGAACGACTTAACGTAACTCAGCTACCCCAGTTAATCATTTAAATCAGCTCTTGTACTGACAAGTTTCACTCCTCAGAAGGACATCAGGGAAACAAACTTGTACATTTGACCTAGAGCCTGTGCACTTACAGAATGATTTATATCCCGGATTGGGCTGATACAGCACTGTGAATTTTCTTGTCCCCAAACCCAGTATCTTCAGGTGCTAACTTGAGTAGATGTGACTCTCTCCGAGGCCACTGACAGAGACTCAGTGGAGCTTATGGCAATAAGACAATAAAAATAAAACAGATGAAGTCAGTGCAAACCCTTTGTGCTTACATTCTGTCCAAATTTAGTTAATTTAACCTTGCCTTGACAGCCTAACTGATTAAAACAATTTCATGTTTTGTAAGAACTTGGAATAAACAACTGTGCATCATTTACAGTGTCAACCCAAAAATAAAGACATGAGAGTCATGCAATGCCCTGAGTGAGATTAAAAAAGAACAATAATTTTCCAATTTTTACCAAAATAGTCTGATAACATAATGACACCTCTACTGGGAAATTAAAAAAAAGACAGAAAATGATCCAGCTGAATCAGAACTCATCAGTTACTTTTGCTTAACTGGATATATTCTGGATCAGTGTGAAACTAAATTTACAAAATGTGAACACTGTATTTAAGTTATTGCATGTGCATTTAAGTCTACACAAGCTATACATTACTTTGTCACATGAATGAATTTGATGTATCTTTGGTGATAAGCCGCATACAGACAATGAATGATTGACTGGAATACTGATCTTGAGGATATTTGGCAAAAGTTGTAAACACTTCAATTACAGATGTAACTTGAACAAATAGCATCGAGTCTTTCGAAGGTTGCGTTCACCTTCATGTACAGGCGTCTGCGTTCATCAGTCACCAGCGAATTGGAGCCGCGTTAAGAAACGAGCTTAATTTACCCCCACTGAAGTAAGATTAATTGGAGGTGTCGAGGTATGAAGCAGCAAATGACAACATGCCTTTGGAATAATGACAAGAAGTAAGGAGGGAGCACACGAGAGAATGGTTTAGTCAACACATTACAAGGTGTCGTCAGGAAGCGTGACAGTTAGTTGTTTGTTCTAAAGATCCTGAAAATAAGCAACATAAAGAAAGAAAACATTAAAAAAAACACATGTGTGGGTGGGCAGTAGGGGCAGCGTGTGTCCTAAATGGCAGCTGCTCAACCCACTTGTGAGCTCAATCAACTAAGCAGCATGAGAATGACTGACGATGAGGACAGACTATTTTGGAATATACTCTTTCTCTCTTGTGCAAAGCAGCAGAAGAAAGACAAGAGAAGTGAGGTTGTACATGTGTGTGTTGGCTCCTGAAGTGATTATTTAGCAAAGAGGGAAAGTATGTCACACTCCAATTAATGTGGTAGCAGAGCAGGGTGAAGAGAATTGTTGTAGGACAGGAGAATATAAAGAGTGGTGAGTAGACTGCGCCAGTGAAGGAAATCAGACCATACTAGACTATATAGTCTAGTATGGTCAAAATATACTTAAGGTCTGTCGACACTTACAGGTCTGAGAAGATAAGCCAGGCTAGTTCCTTGTATGATCAACAGGGGGAGTTGTGTCATGGACAGAGCATGGTGCAGGGTCTCAACAGATGCCATGATCTGGTCAAATCTACCAGCCAGACCGCCCAAAGTCACTATAGCATCCACCTATAACAACAAACAGAATTTATTAAGACAAACACATGCACGCACGCACGCACGCACGCACACCCCGCACGCACACACACACACACACACACACACACAGAGAGAGAGAGAGAGAGAGAGAGAGAGGGATAAAGAGAGAGATGGAGAGAGAGAGAGAGAGAGAGAGAGAGAGAGGGAGAAATTACATCATATATGGGACAAGTTTTTTTTCTGGCAAGTCTGCTAGTCTGCTGTTTGAATGGAGACCAGTGGAGATTGTGAAAAGAAAAGAAAAATTAAACACATGAAAAGCTTCATATTTTTGTAAATTACTGTTGAGTAATCCTTCATATATTCTGAAACAAATCATGCAAAAACATGAAAAACTGGGGATAAAATTATTGTGCCTACAATTATTGCTTGCGTAGTTACATTGTGACTCAGCTTAGTCTAATAAACTTCAAAAAAAAAAAAATTGGAGAACTATTAACATTGAAATAGTGAGTTATATTGTTGGACTGCCCTGACACATAATTACAAAAAAATAGAATACGTTATTACTCTTTTCACTTAACAAAGAAAAAGAAAAAAGCACAACAAATGCTTTTTGGAACAAGAAGATATAAAAGTAAACAGCAAGGACACAGAGATTTGAGGAAGTATTGGGATGGAGGAGAGATAAAAAAAACTAGTGAGATTTGGCCCATTAAAATGAGGATAAACATTAGCATCTTGATTTTGCGAGGTGAACATGTTAACAGCAAATTGTGTGAGGTAAGTGGATTACTTGCACTAATAGCATTTCCTGCAACCTCAGAGTTAAAATAACGTTGCTCTTAACTTTCAGCCGGCAGTTCCCTTAAGTAAAATATTTAGAGCTCTCAGCAGTTATATCCTCATACAAAGTCCCTGAGCAGTCAAGCACCAGTGCTGACAGCCTGAAAACCCAACAGAGTCTGGAGTGCAGAGGTGTCACAGGGTGATGACTGACAGTCATACTGGGGCAGAAAATGAGGCAAATACCATCGATCACACTTCACAGCACCACACTGAAAATATCTAAATAAACAAATGGAATAATTGTAATTATTATCTGTTGCTGTTAAATGTTATAATTTCTATCAACATGCAAATATATTTACAAAAAGAACCATCACCTTTGCCGCCCGGTCGCGTAGATATTTGGTGGAAATACAAATGGACGGACGAACGGACAAGTACTGACAATTACAAAACATCACCGCTTTGAAGTGGGATGTAATAACGGTCAACATCAGCAAGAGACAACAGTTGGCAGGCTATAAATCTATAATGATCACACACTATCAACTGAATGTCATTGGTTCCACAGATTTTTTTTACTAAAACAGAAGCTTTTTTTACATCCCGTTCCAAAGTGCTGATGTATTGTAATTGTCAGCGTTTGTCTGTTTTTATGTCCACCAAATATCTTTGCAACCTTTGTGGATAGAAAGATGAAACAAAAGACACATTACTCGGGCGGCAAAGGTGATGTAAATGACATGATGACCTTGAACTTGAGAAAACTAGGCAAAGGTCACATTTCAACTCTTGTACACACATAAGATAGAAAGACAAGGGAGGCCAGTGTGAGTAAGACCATAGATCAAAGTTAGTGCTTTGATCTATGACAGAAGGTCAGAGCACTCTTTCACTACATCCATAAACCTCCTCTTTGGTCTTCCTCCAGGCCTCCTGCCTGGCAGTTCAAAGCTCAGCATCCCTCTGCCAATATATTCACTATCTCTCCTCTGGACATGTCCAAACCATCTCAGTCTGGCCTCTCTGACTCTATCTCCAAAACCTCTAACATGTGCTGTCCCTCTGATGTACTCATTCCTGATCCTATCCATCCTGGTCACTCCCAGAGAGAACCTCAGCATCTTCATCTCTGCTACCTCCAGCTCCATCTCCTGTCTTTTCCTCAGTGACACTGTCTCTAGACCAAACAACATCGCTGGTCTCACCACAGTTTTGTACACCTTTCCTTTCATTTTAGCTGAAACTCTTCTATCACACATCACACCTGAAACTCTTCTCCACCTGTACCATCCTGCCTGTTCACGCTTCTTCACCTCTTTTCCACACTCTCCATTGCTCAGGACTGTTGACCCTAAGTACTTACAGTCTTCAGATATCTAGTTGATGAAAAAAAATCTTCAAAATACTTTTTGGCAATTGTTGATCAAAAAAGTCAAAAGTATAACGTGCATTTGTCGGGGACTAGTTTCTGAGACAGTTTAATACAGTACTGCTGACCTACAGTAGTAACACATCACGGCAGCAGAGCGGCAGCACAATCAGGTACTTAATTGATAAACCCTACAAACACATACAAATGTACCCTCTTAGACATTGGAGAAGGAAACAAATGTCAGTCCTCAAAGGATGGTAATGAAGCTTATAGACAGGTCCTGTGATCATAGTTCTAAACAAATGTGGTATCCGTAGGGAAATATGCCCCGCTGTATCTACAGGAGAGAGAAAAAAGAAACATGAGACGAGGAGAGATCATACTGTGTGCTTTGGTAATTTTTGAACAATGGAGATCCGTGGCACAGAATAATTGTTTTTTTTTTCTAATGAAATACAACCCAAACACAGAAATTCGCTGTTACCGCCAGAACATTTTTCTTCCTATTTTTGTAGCCTTCTTTTCACATTTCCTGACTGTAGATGTAATCAGAGAAACAGGAGGCATCTGGACAGCTTTGCCTATTTAACAGCACCTGAGCAACCCCCTTATGAGCTTAGAGGCTGCTACACTCTTGCTTGGTCTCCACCTTGCCAGACCATGGTGCTTCACGTTGTTTCTGAGATTGTCCTTATTTAAGATTTTTAAGTTTTCAATACGTGTTCATCATTCAAACCAACTCGAGTGCATCACCATTTCTTGTGCCGGGTCGTAAAACTCACCAAAATTACTTATTTCTTTATGAAGTATGACCCTCCTGACCATTCATCAAAGCTTTGTCCACTTTCATCCATGATGTAATTCACACCTTTGTTATTGTCTCTTTATACAAAAGTATGCGGTGAAAGATTAAACTGGCCACCAGGACAAGGATTAAGACTGGTTTTGAAGGATAAAACCAACAGTAAGGAGTGTCAGTCATTCCCAGAAGACAAAAGAATGTTGAAAGTGAATGGGGACAAATGAGAGAAAAGAAAGCCAATTTTTTCACATTCCAATAAAACTTTAGTTTGATCAATTTTCCATTTTCAAACAAACTTCTAGTGTGCAAGTGTAACACGCAAACACAAAATTCTGAACACTTATTTATTCTTATTTCATTTTTGTTTAATCCAAACAAGCAGTGTAAAGAGAGTATCAAGGCTGAACGAATAAAACTCAGCAACCTGGGTCATCTGATTTTACCACACTGTCTCTTGATTGGCTGAGGGAACCAAAGCAAATAATCAGGCTTGGAGCAGAGAACAAAAAATAGGCATGATGAACAGATAATGAGAGGAAGAGCAAATAAAATGAAAAAAAAATAGTGCTGCTTATGCACAGCAAGCAAGGACAGAAATGTTAACATGGACAGGGGTGTGAAGAACCAGACACACACCACATGTTGAAATACACACGCACTCAACAAATATGTACAAAGACAGGTTAACAGATACCAAATTATCCTCTCTCTCTCTTTCACACACACACGCATGCACGCACGCACGCACACACGTGTGCATACAAAATACTACAGAGAAGAAATCATTCTGATACACCCACTGTGACACTGATTCCTTTCTTTGGCATTTCACCCAACATAATAAGAGATAAATTCTCTAAATCGACCGATAAGCTGTGTGAACGAAACATTCAGGGGCTAATACGTCGAATGTTTAAAAGCCCCAACTGGAGCATAATGCTTGGTAATCTGCAAATCTGTTATAATTGTACCGATGCATTTGATCCATTTGATTCATTTAAATAGACTAAGAGGATGGAAATTATTGGGGAAGAAAAGAGAAAGAGGGGAGGCTTGATATGAAATGATTAAAAATATTTTTTACAAAACCTGCTCCTGAAACCAAACTGTTGATGGGGAAGAAAATTTAAAAAAAGGAATTAGAAAAATCCTGGTAAACAAACAATGTAATCATCAGCAATTCTTATGTAGAACGTCGAAACCTTATTACCGTTCTGTTATCTCTAGCAGACAGATAGATGGACAAACACTCAGCGACTGTTCAAAGGCAGAGTAAATATTTACCAGGCTGAGAAAAAAAACATAAAAGAGAAGGACAAAAGAACATTTTTCAAAACAAAATAAAACAAAGTTAAAATGCACAATGTGGCAACACAAATGCATTCTATATTGCATATACTGTAAGCTCTGCAGAGGGTTGTGAAGGCTGCACAGAGGACTGTAGGGGGTGGCCTACCTATCACCACAGAAATCTACACAAATAGGTGTAGAAGGAGGGCCACCCACATCATGACAGACCCCACCTACCCAGCACACAGTCTGTTCCAACCCCTCCCCTTAGGCAGGAGACTACGGAGCATCCGGAGCAGGACCACCAGGCTGAGAAACAGCTTCTTTCCAGAGGCTGTTAGACAGCTGAACTCCTGTGGTGCTCTGTAGTCACCCTCACGACGCCCCGTATGTCACCACAGTCACAAGGGGATTTGCTACAATATGGTACTTCATCAGGTGCAGTAGATGGAGCACCCACACACTTAAGCTGCTACATTGTAAATAAATTTTGCTGGTCAGACACTTTTCAATTGACACTTTACACTTTATAGCATTCTAGCATTCTTAACTTTTCTCTGTTCTCTTATTTATCTCTCATTTTTAACCTTTTTTCTATCTTATTTATCGACTGGGCTTACTGGGACCTTCAGAGACATATTTCGTACTGTCGTATGTGAAAACGTGTGTCAGCATGACAAATAAAGACTCTGATTCTGATTCTATATTAATAGTTTTTTGTGGTTTTTTTGTTTGCCTTAGCTGTGTGAACTGATTGGGGCACTAGGCAGTGATTGAAGCATCAGTCACCATGTTGCTAGTAGATTTAGTACTAAATAAATTAGAGAAACAGTAGTGGGGGAAGGGGGGGGGGCAAGAAGAAAGACAAATCAATAAATATGCACATGAACAGAGAATTTCGTTTGTTATAGTCGACATTCTTGTAGATTCCGTACAATTTTGCTTAAATTATACAAGTTGGAATGAAAATGAAACAGCGACTAGCGGAAACTCCATTCAGTTTTCAAAACGCTTTACACTGACAGGGTTCGCTAAGAAATGTAAAGCACTTCATTTTAAATGAGGCATACCACAATTATAATTGGACTTCATGCGTAGGTGCGTATGTGCCTGATGCAACTGCAAGTACAGCAGCTTATTTCTTCGGGGAATGTTGAGGAAGCATACATATTCTCTTCCAGCAGCACAATGTTTCATATTCTCTCACCCACTCTATCTCACACCTCGGATCTGGTTGCAATCATCGACAATCCACCAATATTGACCATTAAATAGCTAATCTCAACAACCTGATGAGTAAATTCTTTCCCTAATGCAACTAAAACCTACAAAACGGTTTGCTTTAACTACTACCGCTATTTTTAAGGATAATAATGAGATCAATATTTTTTTAAAAACAGGTTACCAAGGAATTTACTGCTCCCTGGCCAGGAGATAGTCTGCCTCATGATCCCTATAGCAGACAAAAAATTTAGAGTGTAATGAGATGATTTGTGAGGTTGTGAGGCTTTTCTTTCCAGAGTTTCTGCTGAACTAAACTGGCTCTAGGAAACAATTTTGAGTAGTATCATCTCATCCAAAATTCTACAAAAAAAAAGGAATGACATACCAAACATGTAAAACTATTTCCTCAATAATACAAATAAACTGTCAAGTACTCAGAGTGTGGAGTGTAGTGGATGCTCACCTGTAACTGCCGGTTCCGAATTTCCTCCAACATGATAGCAAGACACTTAGTGAAGTCAGTAAGATCCTGGTCGGGTGTGTCTATCAGCATGCAACCCTACCACAATAAAAAATGTAAAGACGTACACACACGCACACACACAGAAGCAACAAAACAAAATCAGTTAGCTGTACGCAATCACAGGTAGCAAAACAGAAACCTTGGCATAGATAAGAGAGGGTGGATAAAAGAGCAAGGAAAACCAAAAACCAGACACATAGAGAGATGAAGAGAGGTTTAAACCAGTCTTTAAGGTGTGTCTGGCTGTCTGTGCGATGTGTTGCTGAATAATCTACAGCCTCCAGTCAGACACTCAGCATCCATGTAACCACCATGTCTTGGCTTTGTCACTTTCTACCTAACTCTTAACCCCCCCCCCCCCTTTAAAACAGGCAAACACACACACAAACATACACACACACACATACACACGTATATAGACAGACACTAACAGTGAAGTCAGTTCACACAAATGTGGTCAAGGTGGTGTTTGATCCCATCCATCCTCCCTTTGTTCCTCCTTACCCTCTTGTCTATCCTCCTCTTGTGGATGGTTTTCTGTTCTGTCTTTTCTATTTTTCTAGAACAGTAGAAAAATAAACTTCCAATCCTCTAAGGAAACATCTTAAGTCTACAATACACAATTAAAACAACAAAAATGTAGTAATTCAACCCTCCCCCCCGGCTGAACAGTTAACAGTTAAATTTATGTCAGACGGAAGACATCAAATTAGTTCACATTTTTATTGAATAAAGTATGAACAGTTTTGTAGTAATATGTTTTTGGTATAGCTACTCTTCAACAAAATGTATCTGCCTTCATTTCAAACTGAATTCCTTTCAGTCCATAAAAACAAGGCACTTCCTAACAAATATTTATTTAGGTGTTTTTTTATGTGTTCTTTATGGCTGCACTGGGCTTAGTATCACTTAAGATGGAAACAAAGAAACTAAGTTGCCCAAAAAAAATTTATATTTTCCAAATTGTATTATGTGCCTTCTACACAGGCTGTCCTATGATTCAAAAAGAAAACTCCTAAATGTTCTCTCAAAGACACATTTGCTTGCAGATCAATATACTCCATCTCTAGATCCAGTATCTGCCCACTTGACCTGTGAGAATATGGTGACATTTCTGACAAGAAAGGAATCTGAATGAAAGGAAGGAGCTCTTTTCAAAATGACTGCAGACATTTCCATTCATTTCATGCATGACAGTCCAAAAAAACAGTATATATATATATACAGTATATATATATATATATATATATATACACACACACACACACACACATATATATACATATATATGTATATATATACATATATATATGTATGTATGTATGTATATATATAATTTTTTTGGACTGTCATGCATGAAATGAATGGAAATGTCTGCAGTATATATATATATATATATATATATATATATATATATATATATATATATATATATATATATATATATATATATATATAGTCGACTTACGACCTATGCAACTTACGAACGATCGACTTTACGACCACAATGTCCGGGTAACGCGGGCATTCCCTCCAGCCACAGTACTCACGCTCTGAGGCTCCCGCACTCTCTTCAGTCCCCACGGCGCACACACGCTGTTCAGTCACACTGAGATCAATAGCCCAGCCCAGTACTGATGGGCTAGGCTGCTTAGGAGGCTGTGACGGAGAAATGTATGAATGGCGTATGGAAAAACTGTCAAGCGTTACGTGAACTCTTCTGCTGGATTTGAAAGTGACGAGGAACTTGATCAGATTCGGGAGAAAATAGTGAAACTGGCAATACACCTCTCCTTGGAGAACTTACGAATGATCGCGATGTATGAAGAACTGATCGCGCTGGAAGAAGAAAGAGTGGAAGAAGAAGAGAGAAGAGAAGCAGAGAAAGAAGAGGAGGAAACAGAAAAAATGTTCACCACCAAAGGCTTGTCAGAAGGCTTTTCCCTGTTAAATAAACTCCGTGCACACTTTGAAGAAATGGACATAGAACATAGAAACATTTGCAAGGATTGAACGGATGGCAAACGACGCTTTCTGTCCATATCGTGAAATTTATGAGGAGAAAAAGAAACGAACAATTCAGACAAAGCTCACAATGATTATGAAAAGATCGTCTCCCGCTCCCACCAACCCACACGCTGCCCCAGCTGACGATCCGGACGACCCACAGCCAAGAACCAGCGCTGCTGGATTTAATTTTTACTTAAGAGTCGATTTACGACCAAGTGGAATTACGACCGATCTGTCGGGCCCAATCGCGGTCGTAAGTCGACGACTACCTGTATATATATATACACACAGTATACACACACACACACACACTGCTTCCTTCGCTTTGGGGAGCTAGAGCCTGACCCAGCTGGCTTAGGGCATGAGGCAGAAGAGACTTGGGGTGCAATGCCAGTGCACTGCGGAGCCACACACAAAGACAGACAACCACGCGCACACACACTCGGTTCTACAGGCAATTTGGGACCGGACGATTAACCTGAAGCGCATGTTTTTGGAGGTGGGAGGAACCCGGAGAACCCGGAGAGAACGTGTTCAGACACAGGGAGAGCATGCAAACTCCGCACAGAGCGGGACTCAAACCCAGAACCGCCCAGTTGTGAGGCCACAGCGCTATCGGTCACAGGCTCCGGCTCCCCGTGACCCGCTGTGGCGGATACAGCGGTGGTAATCTGAAGATGACTGACTGACCTTTAGTAATCCAGCCATTCTTGGCTTTAATGGAAAATGTGACTCTGAGTGTAATGGAGCAGAATGAGGGCCAGCTGCACCGTGTGTGTGTGTGTGTGTGTGTGTTTTCAATAACCTGTTATCTTTATATTTAGCATTTTCATTGAAGTTATTTGATTTTTTTTATCAAACTATCATATAATTTGTGTGTGTGTCTCTGTGTGTGTGTGTGTGTGTGTGTGTGTGTGTGTGTGTGTGTGTGTGTGTGTGTGTTTTCAATAACCTGTTATCTTTATATTTAACATTTTCATTGAAGTTGTTTGATTTTTTTATCAAACTATCATATAATTTGTGTGTGTGTCTCTGTGTCTCTGTGTATATTTTTTTTCTCATGTACATACATACATACATACATACATACATACATACATACATACATACATACATACATACATACATACATACATACGTACATACACACACACACAAAGGTGTGGCCGCATAGTGGCGCAGTGGGTAGCACTGCCGCAGCACAGCACGTCGGTTCCCGGTTTGAGTCCCGGTGTGTGTGGAGTTTGCATGTTCTCCCTGTTTCTGTCTGGGTTCTCTCTGGGATCCCTCCCACCTCCAAAAAACATGCGCTTCAGGTGAATTGATAACTCCAAATTGTATGGGATAGGCTCCAGCACCCTGTGTCTCGCAACAATGGAAGAAGCCGGTACTAGACGGTGAATCTATATGTATTTATACGTAATTTAATGTAATTATATGTTTTTATTCTTATTACATGGTATTATGTGCTTTTAATGGTTTCCTAGTGATTTTAACAGTCCAATATTTGAGGCAGACAGACATTAAGTTGAGTGAAATAAATTACATAAACTTGATGTTTATTTTTCCGTATTTATTTTGGTACTTTCATATACAAAGTAGTCATGGCATATAAATGACCTCAAATGTAAATTATTCATTGAAATTTAATAAATAACGGCTTTTGAACCAATTGTGTTTGTATGTTGGGGAAAACCTGTATATCAACAGGCTTCCTGAGGTAGATATATGTGTCTTGAGATTTGGATTTGTTCTCTCCTAAAGAAGGAACTTGTGTTCTTCATTGCACATGCGTTTATGTGCACATGCGTGTATGCTATGCAATATGTATACATAAAACCTGCATGTTAACCGTTCCATTGCAGTTCTTATCACAGGAACAAAGAACAACAGAGCAGATTATAGAGGTAATGCATAGTTTTTGTCTAAGATTATGTGTGCTTGTAAGACACGTCAGCCTACATTTATTATTTAACAAGCAACTTTTATCTCTCATGAGTTATCATCTGACATTTTGCCTGTTTTAAAACATCAGAACGGTGTTTGTTAATAGGAAATGATTGGTTTGCCAAGTTTCCCTGACTGTTTGTTAGCAGATTGTGAATCATAAGTACAAAATGTGACTCTAACCAGCTTCAGAGGTGACGTTTGACAATTGGGTCTAAATTAATCTTGAGAAGAGCGATGGCTGAAGGCCTTTTTGACTGTTAAGTTGTACCCACTATGATGATTCAGTTCCACCGCAGGTGGAACTCATGCAGAGTCGTGAGCATGAAAGCCATTTAATCCGAATCAACTTCAGATTGTGACTTAACATACTCAGCGTGACCACAGCCGTTAGCCTACATCACCACTCACAGTCAGAGGTTTTCTCAAACTCAAGCTGAGCTGATGGTTCATTTCATGCAAAGACGCTGAGGATTTTGCTTCTCTGAGTGCAGAGTATGGCCACTCTGAACACAGAACACATCTATTTTTAAAATCAGATGCAGTTGCTCACAACATTGGAGTTAATCACCTTGCTCAATTAACTACTCCACAATTTCCTGTTTCCACCCAACTTCCATCTTATCCATCCCAAAATTCCACTTTAATTGGCTAATTAAATCATTGTGAAAACGCCAGGAGTATTTTGATCAAAGTAACCTTCAAGAAGTTTGCAAAAGTTCTATAGCTATGAAGTAATGTACTTTTCAGTGTCACAACAGGTATCTAAATTCTATTACAAGCAACTTCATGACTCACTTTAAATTGTGAGCTTTAAGGCAACAATATATAGAACATTCAACCTGATGTCCAATTACTGTCAGCTGCTTCTCTGCAATAAAATTTAATGAGTGTCACTTGAAGGTTAGTGGCACTTTGCACACGATGGAAAAGGGTTTTTGCAAAAAATCCATGTAGGAGAAGCTACCCCAAGTATCCAATGTCCGGAGGTTAAAGGAAAGGGTAGCTAAGGGTAGCCAGACTCAAGTAAGACCATTTTTCAGTTTGGACTATAAAACATGGAATTCTGTCTAATTAAAAGGGACTTTCATATGTTGACTAAACAGATATTTTCAATTCCCTACTCCATTTTTATTTACTTATCTGAATACACCTGTAGTTTGGAGAGTGTGTGCAAGCTGTGTTCCACTCACCTTGTCTGAGTAGAAGGCTTTGACCTCAGGAGTAATGGAATCAAAATCCCCGCTGATATAGTCAGGGAGGAAGCTGGATATAAGAACAGAAAGAGTGGATGAGTGACAGAGGGAGAGAATTGCGATTGCTAGAAAGTCAGACAGACAGAGCCTGTGAGATGTGAGAAGAGAAGACAGAAGGGGGGAGAGGACATTGGGGCATGTGTCAGCTCTTAGATCAGTGCAACGGGGAGAGGAGTGACGCCGCCAGGGGGAAGACGTTGAGACATGGCGAGTGACAAGGTAATTCTCTGTGGCACTGATGCTGCCCATTTTACTCTCACACACACAAGCTGACTGCAGAGATACATAGGTTGATGTGAACACACACACACACACACACACACACACACACACACACACACACACACACACGCACACACACATAAATTATGATAGTTTGATTTTTTTTAAAAATCAAGTAACTTCAATGAAAATGCTAAATATAAAGATAGAACAGGTTATTGAAAACACACACACACACACACACACACACACACACACACACACACACACACACAAACACACACACACGGTGCAGCTGGCCCTCATTCTGCTCCATTACACTCAGAGTCACATTCTCCATTAAAGCCAAGTATGGCTGGATTAATAAAGGTCAGTCAGTCATCTTCAGATTACCACCGCTGTATCCGCCGCAGCGGGTCATGGGGAGCCGGAGCCTATCTCGGCGGTATAGGGCGTGAGGCGGGGGACACTCCGGGCACGACACCAGTGGACCGCAGTCACACACAAAGACATACAACCATGCACCCACACACTCATTCCTACGGGCAATTCAGAACGGCCAATCAACCTGAAGCAAATGCTTTTGGAGGTGGGAGGAAGCTGGAGAACCCGGAGAGAACCCCCATAGACACGGGGAGAGCATGCGAACTCTGCACAGAGTGAGACTTGAACCCGGGTCCGCCGTGTTGTGAGGCAGCAGCGCTAAGATTACTAAAGGTCATAGTGCAAATTGATGTTTTGAAACGTGCTGAATAAATGCAGCAAACCTGAAGCGCAAATGGTGAAATGAGTTGAGGAAATAATAACTTATTTTCCCTATGCATTAACTGATATGAGTTAGACAATGAAGTTCGTTCAATTCAAGTCGTTGTCTTTAAACTTTTGAAATAAGTACTCCACCACCAAAAATACTTGTGCTGCTTACAAACCGCAGTTTCTCTAAATAATGGACAAACACAGAATAACTTAAAAAATAAAATTAAAAAATAATCATAATTCTAAGTTCAAAAATATATTCCTTCTTAGAGTTACATGAAAAGCTGTTATGAGTCATGAAAACAGTGCATGTATCAGTGCTGGCAGTCAATAGTATTAGTACGTATGAAATTTTCAGTATATACATTAATGTGACCTTCAGAGGATGGTGTGTGCTGAAGGATTCAAATAAAGCCCCAGCTTTGCAAGTGTGTTTCTTGCACAGATTAATTACTATACATAGGAAATATTTGAATAACTGGGAATGAAACTGAGGAAAAAACAAACAAGAAAACCACAATTTATGCCTTAAAATTAATTCATCCCTTACCCTGACCTACTTTCACAGGTCAGGGTAAAATCAAAGCATAGATCAAAGCACTAACTTTGATCTATGGTCTTACTCACACTGCCCTTCTCCCTCGTCTTCCTATCTTCTCCGGTTCCTGACTGTAAAAAAGTTGAAATTTGATGTTGACCTAGTTTTGTCAAGGTCAAGGTCATCATCTCATTTTCATCCCTTTTGCCGCCCGAGTAATGTGCTTTTTTTTTTTCATCTTTCTATCTGCAACGGTTGCAAAGATATTTGGTGGACTGACTGACGGACGGACACACAAACATCCCCCTTCGCGGGATGTAATAAACCCATTCAGACAAATTAAGTAACCAGTTGTGGGGGTTTTTTCAGGAGGGGGTGTTCATGCACAACCATCTGATTAAACCACACCCCGAAATGAGTTATTTTCTCCTTCACAAAACATGGGAAGGTACAAGTAGAGACAACAACTTTTCACTGTATTTTTAATGAGAAGCCAGGTTTCCATTTGTAAACCTGATGCTGCTGGATATTTCTAATCAGCTGAAACAGTTACCTACAAAATAAATGTCTTCAGCTCTTGCCACTGGAGGATATTTAAAGTAGGCGAATGGTCTTTAATTTTTGTGGAAATGTGATGAAACTGTCTCTAGCATGACCAGAAAACTAAAACTAAATATGTGTTTTTATTGGACTATGGGATTTCTCCAGTAACTTTACAAGGTCAAGGATGTGCAAACTTTATGACAGGCAGCTAAATCTGAGGATTCCAGAGTGGAAATGTAAGCAGCACCAACGGACTGTAATACATGTAAACCCATTTTAGTACACACCCGAAAATAGTAATCTGCAATGGCTATTTTATATATTTCATACAGATAATGAAGAGGGTGTTAACTGAAAATTAATCCAGGCAGGATGTTTGGGAATACATGTGCATGGAGGCTCTTTATGTTGAATCCAATCTTAAAGCATGTGTTTGGTTCATGGATTTAATTAATTAAAATACAACTTTACTTTCAGCCAAAGTCCCAGGATGCAAGAATTAAAAAGGTCTGTTTCAGACATCAGCAAAAATGTCCTGAATTCTGCCAGCAACTAACTACTGACTAGAACATTCCTGTCAGAGAAAGACAGATAGCTATCTTTTTATTCTGTGTGTTTGTGTGTATGTGCGTGTGTATTTATGTATAAGGAGCAGGACCATGCAGGCATGGGGTTGCCGCTATCTAGAGGCATTAACAGGTCTGGCATTATGATTTCATGGTTGGCTGGATGGTATGTGTCTACGTGCTCCCCAGCAAGAGGCGAGAGCAATGTTCCAATCGGTTGAAGAAAGAGATACAGGAGGATTATTCCCTTGCTTGCTCCTCAGCGTTCCCATTTACGACAACAAGATACAGCAAGACAAACAGAGAAGCAATTGTGTGCAATCTGCTCACATACACACACAGACCCACAAGCATGCATGAAGACAGTCAAGGATAACAACAAAATATGTGATAAAGGTAGAAAGTCCCTCGTCACAAACACATTCATATAAAATACACTCTCAATAACGCAGGACAGTGGCTATATTCAGCAATGACCTTCATGTGACAGATGGGAGATGGGACATGACACTTGGTCTGAACTGGGCTTTACACATGTGTGCACACACACACGTCCACACGCACACATCCACACGCTCGCACACACACATACACCATTGTGACCCCTATGCATGACTCCATCGGCTGCTAGTAATAGATCTGGTGAGATCCTAAATTCTTTATTTGTATCCGTGTGTGTGACCGGAAATGGTGTGTGTGTGTGTGTGTGTGTGTGTGTTTGTGTGTGTGTGTGTGTGTGTTTGTGTGTGTGTTTGTGTGTCTGCATGTTTAGTCTCTGACAGTCTTCACTTGTGCATTAATATTAACTGACACTTTAATTTGGATGGGAAATAGAGCATTTTACCGGCTGGTGTGGATGGCCGTGTGACCTTTGCCTGTGTTTGTGTGTATGTGTGTGTGTTTGTGTGCACTCTCTGCATCCTCTGCACAAGTCTTTTTTCTAAACTCTCTTTCTAACCTTTTACCAGTCTCATTTCCGCTCTGCATTACTTACTTTCCTATGTAATTAAAGGCACTTCCTTCCACTGCTCTGCCACATCAAGATAAAAAAACCAATTCTCTTCCCTTATTATTGACAAAAATACCATGCATCGTCATTCTTATTCATTTATTCATGTCTATTTTTGTATTTGTTTCCGTTAAACTAATCCTCACGTCATCCTTCCACATGACCACTTAATTAGAGCTAAATGCTGGTTTGCTTATACTCTCTCCCTCTCATATTTTTCATCATCTCATGGATCACGGCATGATGTACAATCATCTCTCTCCTCTCGTCTTTTTATCACTTGAGAACACAAAGCTCTGATTACTCCTCTCATCCCTCCTATCTCCCAATCAGAGAAGAAGAGCCAGTGGTGGTGGATGAATTATTGTGGTGCACCATTAACATCCTATAAACAGAAAGTTAAGGAAAACGCCTTTAGTTTCTGACTGAAAAGCTCATCCATATCAACCTTTGTACCATGAGAATATAGGTTGATTATGTGTTTTTCATTAATACAAGTAGCTGTTCTCTGGGAGTTAAAAAAGACAGACCTTGCATGGTAAAGCTAAACCTCTCAGAAAAGAACATAGGGACATTTCTTATGCTCTTTCAAATTCAATCATACAAATTGAGGGGGGAAATGCGGAGAACACTAATCATGTGCCCATTGTGCACCATAGCCCCTTTACACAGCACACACAAAAAAAAAAACTTTACAAATGCAAATGGAAGGCATTAAAATAGAAATAAATTCTTCTTTTTTTAAAATAAAAGCTGAAAAGTAATAAACCCTGAAAATATTGGATGTTAAAATTGACAATGGTTTACAGTTATTATTCTTGAAAACAATGTGCTCTAATCTCATCATTACTGGAACATGTGTGCCTGGGGAGGAATATAAACATGGACTGTTGAGTCTGAAGCCGGTTGTTTCCTAAAGCCACCACACAAGGCACTCTCATTATTTATATAACTGATTATGTAAAAATAAATTAAATCACCCATCCCTGTTTTGTATTTGGTTTTGATACACAAAACCCAAGAGTAAAACTACATGAATTTTTCAAAAACAACATGTTAATACTGACAATAAAGGGCATTAAAGTTGAAAATTAACCTGGACAGGAGGTTTGAGAGTTCAAGTGCATGCAGCTTTTGCATTCCGAAAATAAATTTCTCAACATATTTCACTCACTCTAAAACTGTTTGGAGGCAACATGCATTCCAATGTGTGGGAATTAACAAGGTCTATTGCTGATTTTGATTTTTAAAAAAAACAGCCAGAAACCAAGCAGCTGCTGCTCAGAGGAGTGTTCCTGACAGAGAGTGTGAGATGGATTGTTCCATGTTTATCGGACGTGTTTATGGGTTAGGGACACATTTGTAGATGTGAGCCATATGTGGTTTATTTATGCCTGGTTTCCTAATGAAGCAGCGCTGCAAAGATAACCACGAAAAACAAGCAATCAGTGGTAACAGGAATGTTATTATCGCACCGCAATAAAGATTCTAATTGGCAAGATCTCGAGGAGTATGGGTGTGAGCTCACTTGCATGTGGATATAAATGTGTCCCTTACACTTCCATGTTAATTTAAAATAATGATAACACCTGTTTGCCCTTCATTGAGCGTAAAGCATGTACGACGTGTCTGTTTTTGTATTTTTATCCAAAATTGTTTAGCTCCAAAAGTATTAGGCCAATGCCATCAGATCAGTAACCACAGTCGAAGCTACATACTCCCCATCCTCAAAACACACAGTTTATTAAGTCTTGCAATTACTCTCTTGGTTACAAGGTGTACCAAAAACAGACGAGGGAGTAACAGTAATTTTCATCAATCTTAACACGTGCAATTCTAATGCCATTACACTTAAATGAAAATAATGAGAGCAAAACAAACATTTAAAAGCATAAGCAAAAACCCTCATGTCAGGAGGTAAGGCACAGTTCCCTGTGCTCATCAGCTCAGCATATCAATTTCAAACACAGAGCAATTAACTCAGAAGAGCATTTTTAATGAATGTTTGGGCATACCGATGCAGAGACACTGCTCAAAAAATTAAAGCATAAGGCAACTGGTTTCTATGAGCTCTACGGCCAAAGATGGTATCAGATAATACAAAATAAAATGATTGGTAGTAGTGAATAATGTCTTCAGTCCTTTCCTTAGGTCACACAATATTCAATTCCTCAAAACAGTTTCCAAGCAGTACCATGTTGATTCCAGAATATTTGAGAAATTGTTATGACACATTTCAAACCATTTTATGGTCTTATAAAAATGTTTTTAAGAAATATCATCATATCAACCTTACAAGTGTTTGCTGATCACACCATGGGGATGTTGAGCACAGCGATAAAAAGTACTGACTTATTTAAAATACTTGCAAATAAAAAGGCCTTTCCAGTGAGAGGGAAAAATAAAAATAGTAAGATGTAAATAAGACAACAGGAGTGACAGACAAACAGACACAGAGCCTATCAGAGATATCTCTTTGCCACTAAGACTTTCACTCTTGAAAATGTAATTTTCTGAGGCTTCTATCTCCCCCAAACCAAAAATGCATACACTGCTGACAGCGATATGCTCTGAAAATGTCTTCCTCATAAACATGCTTAGTCAAACACTGACATTCAGTCTGCTGCTCCCAAAAAGGACACAGTCACACAGAGACAGACACACACACAGCTGCAAATCTTGTAAATCCTGCTCGTGTACAATTATCTCCTCCTACATTGAGCCCTGTTCATCCTTCTCTTGACTCTTCATCATCTCAGAGGAATTGATTTGAAGTACAAATTAGACAAAATAGAATAGTTGTTTAAAAAGTGGAGAAAATACAGGACTACAGGAGAGCCAACGGGTCTTAGTTCTTACAGAGAGCCTTGGCCCACAGGAAAGCAATTTTAGTGCAACATTGATGTATAATAACTTAATTTTATGAGGCAAAGGGCTTTATGCTGCTCACTTTAATATGATTTAAATGTCTTACTTTTAGGACTGTAAATAAATATGAAGATTTAGACGTACTGTATCTCTGTTGATAGAACTCAATTTACTGATAACAATGCTAATATCAGAGGCTATAGCATGCAATATCAGCTGCAGTACACAATTGTCTGTAGAAAGGCCAGTGCCCTTGGGGGTGTCTGATTAAGAAACAGCTAGTGCCTACAAAGACATGTACTGTTTTCATTAACATTATGAAGAGCCAAACAAAATTTTAATCTGCTTCAGTACATTTAAAAGTCACAACAGAGACACACATTCTTATCTTACTACCTGGCATATATTTGAATATATATCTATCTTCTTGTTGTAAATCATTCATTCCGCCAATTTAACAACCTGACAGCAATGACCAGATTTACAATAAGGGCATGAGACAAATCTTGACAAACAGTTGGCAATTTTTTGAGAAACTGGTAACAAATTCATGACCTCTGTATAGCATCAAGCAACATGTAAGCAATAAAGGTCAGTAAATAATTGAGTATCCCCAATCAGTAAATTGATATATAGTTGGAGTCTAGAACACAAGAGTCTAGAAAAACACAAGAACATGCATAACAAGATAGAAGCGGCAAAAGCCAAGACCCCCCCACTGACAGGCGGATCACCAGCAGTCACAAGATTAATGTTGCCGACCGGGATATCCCTTATGGAACTTTTCAAAGCCGTGAATAATGTTCTGAAATATGAGAAACCTTTACATCCTTACCTCATCTGCCGGATGTAAAAACGTCAAAAAATTATGCAGCGCTATCAATAACATGACTGTCGCCATCATCTCCTGTAGAGTGTCACATCAACGCTTTTAAATAAATGGCCAATTTTATATTCATCAAATTGGGCTGAAATAAATCTTTTGCAAAGCACAGTATAAAATTTCTTATGCCCGGGGAAATGATTCTGTGCAAGCTGGTGCGTGACCGGTTGTCCACCAGTCAGTGTTTATATTGTGTTCCATCTCAGCCGTTAACATCTGGGCAAAATTTGATGCATTATTTAATACAGGCTGAAATAAAATCATACATTGAATAGGATCCATTTTAGTATCCTGTATATCTATCTTTTTTGACTCTATTATGGTCCCTGAACAGAATGTCAAGGTCAAAGATCATGATATTTGTTTCATGAAAGATAAGAATATACAGTATATGACATATTTTCTCCATAACAGTGATACTGTGAAATTAACAAATAAATAACAATGCCATGTAAAAAAATAAAACTAAAACACACAAAGAAAATAAACGAAAATAAGACGTTCATTACCAGTTGACCTCGAACACATTCAAAGTCTTTCGTTGAATCTGCTGCTCTCTGGGGATAAATAATAAACATACCCCACCTTATTATATTCCAGCATTGTATTTAACAAAAAATACAATTTGTTTGTTCTTCATCATTGTGCAAAGGGTATAAATAAATCAAAATATGATGTGTCTGTAATTAAGAAATAATACTTACTGTAGTAATTTAGCATAATAAAAAACAAGCAATATGTAATAAAATTAACAACACAATATGTTGCAAGACAAATACAGAATGTAATGTAACAACAGGAAAGAAGAGGACATAAGGCAAAGCACAGCTGGGATAGAGACACGATACATATTTTTCAAAAAGTGAACCAAAAACAAAAAATACACCACAGCTGATAAAGAAACAAAGTCGGAGACATGAGAAACTCAAAATACCAGTAAGTAAATACCAAAACAGAATCAAAGTGGTATAGTAATAAAAAGCAATAAAGAGAAGACAGCAAATCATGAAATAAAAGCAATAAAGAAAAGGAATAAAACAGTAAAAGATGGTTTCCCACAAGGCAACTAAAAGCAATAAAACAATAGAATAATAAGACGGAAAAGAATAAACACGATGACATCACATAAAAGGAAGGCTGTAAAAATTATTCAAGAAACGATTTAATGATTTCCCCTCAGGCACATCAAGTCAAAGCTGAGCCTCCCTAACCACCAAAGGTCATATGGTCAATTTTGGATTGAACATTGACTTAAAGGTCTACGGTGATGATCCATGAGGTAGCTTTGAGCCTTGCATGCTTTAAAAGAGATCAGTAAAATAATGTTGCAAATGGGTAACGTGATGTAACTAGTTAGAAAAACAAAAGTGATTTTATATAAAACTAATTTTTACTCCCAAAATCCGATGCCTGGTTGGCAGGCCCTCGCTGTTGAGAGACAAAGTAAAAGAAACATTAATGACAGAAATGGAAAGCCTTTGTACCTAACACCGTGTGGAATTAATTTACACCAATAAGTTAATTGCAGTACTTGAGATTCTATTACAGGGAAAGAACAAGTATTTGACCCAGTTTTCTCAGACTTGTGCAACTGCTTAAATAGAGCAATCATGTGCATACACATCAGTCACGTATATCATCATACAACAGAACACTCAGAAATCATTACGGTTTAACGAACAAAGCCAATAGAGATGGCAACGCAATGTAGAAAAACTGCTAATAGAAAATCAATGGAGCATGCTTCTATCACTCACTTTAATCTGAGAGAGAACGCTTCAATCAAAAAAGACTACAGACGTGTAAACTGATTCAGATTCCATCTGGATTTTGTGTGAAAGCATGCATATACAATGTTGCCACCCCATGGAGTGAAATAAAATACTTTGACCCCTTATGAAAGGCAGAAAGTCTTAGCCTGACATGCTCCCTCCTCTCCTCATCTCTAATGCCTATCACTGAGGTCTTCTTGACAGAACTTGATGTACCTTTTTTACGCTGTGAAAGGACATACAACAACTCTGTTCCTGTGATGGAGGCAGCAGGCTGTGAACCATAACCCTAACTGCAGACTTCACTCTCATCTATGTTTTACTCATCATTGATGAATCTCCATTGCACCCCCCCCCCCCAGTGTGGACCCAATATCTAAGACCGTGCAGTCACTTTAGACCTGTGGCCTCTCACCTGATACAGACCATAGACAGAGTTCCACTAAATCACCTATAACTTCTGATGAGCTCTCAGCAGGACCAAATACATTTTGCCTATCAACCAGGCATTGGTCACCTGCCTGCTAGGAAGGTCCTTCTAATACCTGTATAACCCTGAAGGCACTGAGGTCTGGAGATGCCCCTGAATGCACTTTGAGGGTCATGATTTTTGACTTTCCAGTGGCTTCAGTACCGTAGAGTAATCGCTGCTCAGGGGCAAGCTGGAGGGAGCAGGGGTTGACAAAGTCCTGGCTGCACGGACCAACTACTTCACCAACAGAACACCGAATGTGAGGCTTAATAACACATTGTACAGTGCCCTTTTCTTCTCCTTTCATGAACTGTGAACTGATTAAGCTGGTCAAGAGTGAAAATTCCGCTCCACGCTGGGCAACACATCTCACTTCTGCATATTGCTGAAGCATTAAACAGCTACACATCCATGGCATAAAGGAGAGTGACACCACAGCTCCTTTCAGTCACTTTTCAATAACTTAATGTGAGGCTGCTGCTGCCTCTGAATGCACTGCACCACTGAATACCATATGATTTAGAAATCTATCATCTTTTGTTTTTCATTGCTTCTGCACCTTCTTGCTCGTTCACCAGTGAAATATGTAAATGTGTACATATTGCATATACTTTCTGGAGTTTAATTTGATCTATTTTCTATTTCCCATAAGTCTGTCTATAACTGTCTATTTATATTTTGGCTTTCCTTCTAAAATATTATTGTCACATTATTTCAACATGACAGCGACATCACATTTCATGTGACATTGCTAAGATAATGTGAACTTCAGCTTTAGTGTAATAAGGGTAATTGGCACCTCCATCAGCACATGCCTCCAAGAGAGCAATAAACAGACAGAATGGGAGATATTTGAACGCAAAGGACACATTTACTAATGACACATTTTTATTAGACAGATTAATTTTCTTCTAATCACCACTTTATTTGCCGTAGCGGGTCACGGGGAGCTGGGGCCTATCCCAGCTGTCTTATGGCATGAGGCGGGGCAAACTCGGGGCACGAAGCCAGTCCACCGTGGAGCCACAGAGAGAGAGACAACCACGCATGCTAACACACACCGTGGGCAATTTGGAACGGCCAATTAACCTGAAGCGCATGTTTTGGAGGTGGGAGGAAGTCGGACAACCTGGAGAGAATCCACGCAGACATGGAGAGAGCATGCGAACTCCGCACAGAGCGGGACTCGAACCCAGACCGGCCTTTCTGTGCGGCGACAGCGCTACCACTGGGCCACTGTGCCACCCTTAGACAGATATCTCTTTAAAAAGATACGCTATTACATATAACCCAGTTTACACTGGTATTGTTATTGTCATCATAAACCTTATGGAGGGGTGGGTTCAGGGTGGGTGCATTTCCTATACTTTACGATGATTTGTATGTTCCTGTCTATGTTCTTTTTTCTTGTATCACTGGGGGGAATAACGTACCTGTTTTGATTCTTAAAAGGCGCACCCAACACCTGTCTATTATGTCTTTCTCTTGCTTTCAACATTGGATGTTTTTCAACATTGCTCTACCACTGAGTCACTGCTACTGGGGCGGCAGTGGCTCAGCAGTAGAGCAATCGTCTTGAAGACAGGATCGCCCAGCCATCGGGGGTTCGAGGTGTTGGCTCACCTCCCAGCCACTGCCGAGGCACCCTTGAGCAAGGCGTCGTCCCCCCTACAAGATGCTCATTGGGGCGCGACCCGTCACTCCGCCTCCCTTGTAACACTATATGTCCTCTCTGTCTACTAATTGCATGCCTACAGGCCCCTAGTGTGTGCTGTGTTCAGGGGCCTGTAACCTGTAACCCTGTGTGTAATTAAAACATATATGTACATGTGTGAGTGTTAGGTGTAAAAAGAATTTCCCCAAGAGGGATAAATAAAGTACAGATTATTATTAAATAGGTCTTTTTTCAGTCTATAAGTTCCTCCTCTTTATCACATGGAGTTGCAGTTGTCTTCATTGCCAAAAACGCTCAATCAACAGCGTTGAGTGATTGAGGAACACATCTCAATTGGTGATTGATTTACATGTCATATTTGCATTCTCATTAAGAAGCATAAACGATGAGAAAATTATCGGTGAGGTGAAACATACGCTTCAGTATTCTGAGGTATCACAGCAGCAAGAAACCTCGACTTTCTTTAATATTATTCAAAACTTTTAACAATGTTATTTAATCAAATTTATTTGCACTACATTTTAAAAAAAATTCCAACTTTATATAAGCTCTAACCTCAAGGATAGCTTTAAATCAGTACAGAGGAAAAGTGCAAAGGTGCCTAAATATCACCACAATGCATTAATACTTTCACCTCATAATGACTGGTGCAGTGACAGAATTGCAAAAATATTCAGAGACACACACAACCTCCCATTCAAGGCCTGATATGCACACTCCTGCTCACACTCGGGGTGTTAATATGAAAATCTCAACACTTAAGGGACACCGTGGACTCCAGATCTTCATCCTGATAGCAGTTTTCCATTAGCTACAAGCACAAAAGGAAATGTGTTTGCAGCACATGCACATATAATACAATGTCAGAAACACACACACACACACACACACACACACACACACACACACACACACACACACACACACACACACACACACACACACACACACACACACACACACACACACACACAACTGTATTAGATAAACAGGATGCTTTTGTTTCTCACCTGGAAACACATGCACCCATACATGTGCAAATCAAAGATGGTTGTTTGAGTAGTTGAATGCAAAATACAGCATACACAGTCTCAATGTCATCATATTTATGTAAAACAAACTGATCACATGTAGAGAGGATGAAATACAAGCAAAACCACAACATTAATTAATGCAAATGTGAACTTAAGGTTGCCTCACCTGTCTTGAATTTCATCAGTGATGTTATAAAGGTGATTGGCAGCTCCATCAGCACATGCCTTCAAGAGAGCTGCAAATAGACAGACATATTTGAGCTTGGGTCACTGAAGGCAATCAGTTTTCAAATGATTAAAAAATCCACTAAGGATACATTTTTCATGTATAAAATTGAATTAAAAAAAACACATTTTACATATAACCAAGTTCAAGCTGGTGTAAAGAATCATTTGCTGTCACAAATAACCAGTTTTCACATATGGAGAGGTGAGTTCAAGGTGGCTGTGTTTCCTTAACCTTAGGATGATTTGCATGCTCCTATCTGTGTGCACCACCTTAGCTTGGACTTTACTGGCAACATGCAGGCATCATCTTCTCCTCACACACTTTCTCAGAGGGAGGCATGATTATGCCAATTAGACAGCCTCACCGTTGACACGAAACATCACTCATGATTAGATTCGCAAACATGAGATACACATATGAATAGCACACACTAATAATACTTGCCATTGGATGTGACCAGTCTTGCATACTGGAATTAAGAAATGCGGCCTGCCATTTATGAGTGCAAGTTTAACAAATTTTTTTAAGTGAAGTTTTAATTGACATGTCTTCATATACCCTGTACTCACAGTAGTCACATACCACGTGTCATTTTTCATCTCTGGCCTTGAACACAGAGATTTGACCCTTTCAAGACAAAGTTCAGTGAAAGAACACTCATTGTTTCTCAATTAAAAATAAAATAGACAAATTAGTCTGCTCCCCTATATTCTTAGGGTGGTATTCAAGTTGGACCAAATTAGATGCAAACTATTTGCAAATGTATGCTCTTTCATGGCATCTGTTTTATTCAAATTGAACAGACAGCCTATTTTTAAGAGCCGTCTTCTGTTTGGGGCTGGTGTGGCGCACACAGGGGGAAAAACTTCAAAGAACTGGATGTGATTTTATTCTTGCACCTTTTTTAATGTAATTAAAGTATGCACCACAGAGATTGATGTATATAAATGTACTGTTTTTTTGTATTATTTGGAGGGGGGTCTGGTCAGCTATTTTTTTCACAACTTTGTCCATTCCCGAAATCCCTCGACAGATGAACTAACGACCATGTGCATGTCACTTCATTGTAACACATAAAAAGGTAGGGTGTGAACAAAAATCTCCAGTCAAAAGGATTAATTTCAATTTTGGTCCAATCTTCTTAAAATTGCTCAATATCTAGTATCTGTTCTGTTCTAGTATTTCAGCCTTGCACTCCTCTGGTGTGATTTCAGTTTGATGTTTGATAAGCTCTCTTTACTTCTGACAGCTGCCTCCGTCATCGACTCGTCAGGGTGGAAACAATTATGATCCTTTCATATAATATCTCCTCTAATAAAGCTTTTCCACAGCAGACAAGTGCCAATGCAGGAAAAGCACACAAGAAAGTTTCTAATTAAAAGTACAGCTACATCACCTAAACTGAATAATGTTGTTATTAATGTTATTAACGATTTACTTGACTAAAATTCTTAATTACTTCTGGATTTGTGTATTCCAAATTTTCTGAATATTCTGAACTTTTTTGCCCATTAGTTTTGTTGATTATGTAAGATATCAAATATTTTTGAATACATCTGTGTTACATGCTATTTTTTGGTTTGAGGTTTTTTTTCCAGATAAACAGTCTTCTTTCATTCCTGTCCATCGAAACCAACGACAACGGTTGTTCTTCCTCGTGGCTACCTACTGTATACTTCATGCACTTCTGGTAAAAAACTTATAGCTGGTCTTTAATGACAACTGTAGGAGTAGCTTTTATAAATGAGCATATACTCATTATGGGAAGCACAGAGGTTTAGCGACAGTGTCATCTCATGCCCAGGCAGTGGATCTAAATTAATGAGGATAAGCAGTTAAAGACAATGGAAGGATAAAGTAGATAAATTGAGTTAAATGGAGGTGAATGGGGTTTTTTTTCAACAGAGGCAGATATCTACAGTATCTCCTTGCACACAGGGAATGCATTTGCATTGATGTTCAAGACACTTAAAGCAGTGCTTACATTCCTAACCTACACCGCCTGCTGTGGATGTTTCATGCCAAGAAATCATTGAAATATAAGTGACTCATTATTTCTAGTGGAGTGCAAAGGCTGAGAAACTTTCAAAATGACAACTTATGGAAATGTAGAGAAACTCTTCTTAAAGTGTAGAGACGACAGACTGTAAAGCTATCAGCAATTATTTGTGTATAAACATCTACAAACACAGAAATTTAACACACACAAAAAAAAAGTGTATAATTTTCAGATTAAGTGTTCCAGAACAGTCGCTTGTGTCTGTCAATCATGTACTTGGCTCTGCACACAGCTCCATAAATCTGAGAGGTTTGAAGTCTTCTGTAAAGTGTGGGTCTCAAGTAACAACATCCCAACAATCATTCAACATTGTCTATTTACTTTTGTATAATTGTGAAGTATTATACATTTCATGTCCATAATCTCTTCACATATCCAGCCCATAATCTTGATTTCTGCATCAACCCTCAGGTGTAATGAATTAACTTCAACCAACCAGAAAACTGCAACAGCACACTAAATTAAAACAGGGAGCAGACAGTTTCATTGGAGTTATCAGCAATGGATTATCTAGTTTACATCCCTGACAGCTGAATTGTCAATTAAGTGCTTCATTTTCTGGAAAGGTTGTCCTTGACTGTGGAACCATATGCCTTGTGGTGTTAACCGTCCTTGTCCCTGCATGTCAAATTGTCAAGATTGTGTTCCTCATGGTATTTTAGGATTGATATTCTTCATGACATTTCTCAAGACTCCAAGTACACGAAACAAGTTTAGCTTTTTAAAAAAATGTGTTGTCACAGTGCAGGAAACTTCCTAGAACTGTTGTGGGAGTGACTACCTTGAGACTTCTCTTTCTGTTTGTCTTTATCACCAAAAATAATAAAAGTGGATATACTGAATTTCTAAAAATTTGTAAGAGGTGATGGGGGTACAATTACTGTGATTTTACATCAGGAAACAATGAGCTGCTGGCTATTTGTAGTGTGAAAGAACCAGCATAACCATCTTCTATCTCCCAACAGGCTTATATAATATATAGCAGACAATCCAGGTATCCCTTTTCAATGCCTGCTTTTTAATAATCTATTTCAGAGTTTGGTGCAGAAACAAACGGCATTCACGTTCATGCAGAAGCACACACACTGGTCTGGACTATATTCCATAGCAACACAGTATTGATGAGGTTATTGGTGAGGATTAACGCCTGTCAAGTTGGAGCTTTAGCACAGTAGAGAAGAGGTGAAACAGTCATGAAGAGTGGTGAAAAGATTAATTTCCTTATTATGATGCCTTGAAGCCCTCTCCTCATCTCTCAGCCCACCTCTCCACCTCAATCTGTCACCTCGTCTCCGGATTCACCCTGCTCTTTACACCTTGCATCAAATTTGATTGATTTCCTGCAAAAACATGGAATTTCCTTTCTCCAGAGCTTCACACTGTTACTTTTTATTCTTCTGCTGTTGTGTCTCTCTCCATTATTCTGGGTCACACTTTCACTAGCTCTTCTCATTCGTTTTCCACAGACTCCATTCTCAAACTGTGCTTAAATGTAAGGTAGAAAAATGTAAGCACTGTAGCCGCATATCCCAATCAGGCTTCATTGTAAGGCTGATCCTTGACTGGCTGATAGGAGATGCTCAGAAAGTTCACCTTCAGCAAGCTGCTAAACAAATGATGAAACAAAATGCTTGAGGTAAACACAGGCTCACCTTTGTTTCATCTTGGAGAGAGTTGCCATCACTGACTACTTTATTGATTTACTTCTTTGTGTTCCACAGTGAGTAACTGTGGGATCTGTAAGTAAATGAGTGACTGATTGTGTGAACAAGTGAATGACTAGATCAGAAAGTGCGTGACTGATAGACTAGATATGTGAGAGGGTGCGTGAGCAAGATAAGCAGCTTGATCCCACCTCACATCATTGCGTTTGGCACCTGTAAATGAGTTTCTCTTTGATCAGTGTTGCGCTCCTTCAGCCTCCAACGCTTCTTAGCTCCCCGCTGCTCTACGTCTCCCACAGGTGATGAGGGGGCCCAGGGGCAGCACATCAGACAACCTGAGAATGCTATGTGATTACGTGTGCGTGTGCGTGTGCGTGTGTGTGTGTGTGTGTGTGTGTGGGAGGGTTAAGGGTGGAGACCTGGCTACGATACCTCCGGGTGAACAGGCATCTGGAGAGTGGCACACACTCCGAGAGGTCACGTGCTACACAGACAACAGCTTATCCCATAAACAACATTAAATATACATGTCTTATGAAGTGAGGCATGGTAAACTTGCTGCGAGCGTTTTTACCATCAAGTTGCGAGAGCCCTGAGATCTGCCACTCATGCAATATCATCATCCTGTCAAAGCTTCTCCCATGTGAAGTGTTGCCAAGAGCAAATGATCAGAAAATGTTCTCTTTCCTGACATTCACACCACAGCATCGCCTCTGGAACCTGAGAGATCATCACAAACCTCTGAAATGTCTTTTAAAAGCAGGACCGATTTGAAAGATATCAAATGACCAAAGCTCACAACTATCATGCTGTGTCATCAGATGGGTCAGTCTATCATACAGCAGCTTCAAAAAGGTTGCTGTTATTTAGTTTGATCATGATTCTTGTTCTCGTATGACTGGCACAATCTGTGAAACGATCACCACAGGGAGATACAGCAGACCCACAATGCACCTGATTAATATTTAATCCTCACCTCAGTTACAGTTTGTATGTCTCGTCACAGTTTGAGTTTGAAAATAAGTCAAAAAAATGTGATTAATCAAAATAACTCCAAATGCTGGTCGATTATACGAAACAAAAGGTTACAAATCGGTTACAAGTGTACAATACCTTATCTGAATGCTGAAAGACAATTTGAATAGAGAGATTGTTTGTAAAAATTACATGCACTTAAATTTATTTTCAGTGCATATGAGATCTTTTGATAAGCAAGCAACATAATTGTTGATTGTATTGTTCAGAGCTACATACAACGTCAGGGCTTTTCCTTTGTCACAGAAATCAGACTCCTCATGGGTATTTTGAATGACTTTCCTCCTTCAAATTCTATATTTTCTATTAATCTCCCCCAACAGGCTGCTAGTCTACAGTTTGGTGGAAAAGGCTACCTTTATTGTGAAATAAGAAGAGGATTATGCGAACTCAACTGGCTTTAGACATTTTCTAGAGATTTTTCAGAGGGGATAAAATTCAGATTGTTTATTTAACCATGACTGCTGTGCAGAGGAAAGAGCTGATGTGCTTCTTTAAAAGTAATAACATTAAAGTGGGTACATTTTCTTTGACTTCTCTCTACTCTGTCCTTGATAAAAACAAATGAATGACAAGCAGATTCTGTGCAGTTATTTCTCCAGTCATGTTAATTTCTTATTGATCATTTCCAACAATTTTACAAAAAAACAAACAAAAAACAAGCAAAGTGCTGAGGCTGATACCCAGCCTGATTTAGGAGGTTCAAAGTCAGCTTTACATATTTAATACATCACAACCGAGTGGCACAGCCATGCATCAGCGTGTCTCATAAGTGACACCTCAGGGAGTCTGGAGCTCAGCTACCATTGACAAACCTATTTTCTATTTTAACAATGAGCCCTTTGAGCATGCTATTCAATCTTCCAAATTTCAGTTTCTTTTATTCTGATAAAGGGTCTTAGAGTATTCAGGAAGCAAAAGGAAAATCAAATCAATTTCATATTCTCTAGTTACTACCAAACTACTGCAAAGTCATTCTCATCTGTTCCTTTGGTTTACACAGGGAAACTAAACCGTGGCAAGCAGTTCTTCAACTAAAATCACCCTTGGGCAAAGTCCAGTTGTTCAGTCCAGTTGTGTTTTATTTTGAAATACATATTTAATTTTTGAACATTAATGTATACCCCAAAATACTGCTTTAAAAATGTTGTCAATATTCAGTACATATTGTGCTTTGATTATTATTTCTGTGTATAGAGAAAGATTATCCAACAACCTACAAATCTGCATCAGTCCTACTTTTTTGTATCCTGCAATAACCCTACTGTTGCCCCTCATTGATGAAAGGATGCCAAAGGTCTCATGAATGTAAGACTCAGCTCAGGGTAGATGGATTTGTTGTAATTGAAATGCCGGAGCCTGTCACTCTTTTGCTGAGTGAAGTGGAAAAGTACCACCGCTGCCGGTGCTCACATCATCTGTTATTAATAGCAAATGTAACCACATTTAAATGAGTATAAATGAATCTCCAACCCTTATTCTCCTGAAACCAATAATTTACCTAATATCATTGAAGTGCTTTTTAATGTCTATGATCAAAACAGATTACACAGTTAAGCATGAAGTTCAATGCAATGCATATTTTACAGTCACATTAATTTCAGGTATATCTATTAAGTCAAATAACCAATTTTTTTTTTTTAATTTTTAGTTCTTCATTGTGGAGTCAATAATTTCAGGAATTATAATTTTTTTTGAGTCAAGTAGACATAAAATTGAAAGAAATACCTTCAAATAATTCTTTATACTTTGCATAAATGAAAATGGAAATGATAAATGTGAAGCTACACTGACATCTGACAGCCAAAACCTACCAATCGACAACTCGAGTCCAAGGAAGCATTCGTGCAAAAAGTAGAACAGATTCCCTCAAGGCTTTCTTAGGATATTGCATTCATGAAAATGGGGTGCATGTTAAAATATCACTCATCTGGCCACTGCTATCACCTTCCTGAGGGTATTACTTAAATTTATTAAACAAATCTCAAAGGATATATAGGCAGAGAGGGGGGCATTCTCTTTGCAGCAATTCTTTTTTTTTTTTTTTTTTTGCTCTGAGGAGGATAAGCAGGTAAAAAAACAAAAAACAAAACACAAGGTAAAATGTATTTAGTGCATGAAGATGAGATCCAAAGGGAAGAGTTTGTGTACCTTTACTCCAGAGGACACGCAGGTAGACCTCATCCAGTGGCTGGTTTAGAATGATCAGGCAGATCCTCTGTGTCCCTGTAGGAAAACATAGATGTAAGGGGGATAGAATGACAATGGTGCATAATCACCACAGAGCAGCAATACAGCACATCTTGTTTCAGAAGAGCCTTTTAAATGCAGTTTAGAGAATGCTGTTCATGGGGCTGAAGACAACAGATAAAAATTAAAAATAACAACGAAGTTATTATCACGCTACACATATTCAAAGTCTGGCTGATTCTCTGCCTTATGAAAGTTCAAAATTATTTCCTACTTAATACATTGAAAACTGTTTCGAACACAACACAAACATGCATCAAAGTAATGATGAACCTGACAGCAACAGTACCTTCAAACTCTTCACAAAGTTCCCAACCATAATCATCATCATCAGCTCATCATCGGCTGCAGTGGATCTGATCAATTTGCATTGCTTTTGAGCCAAGTTGGTGACTCCATCTGTACCTATATCACGATAAAGGAATGCCCTTTCAAAAGTAGAACAAATGAAACCTAGAGCTTCTTTTCCTCGCTCGCATGGTGCCTCCATCTTTTGTCAATGTCTCCAACCCAGGGTGCATCATTTCACAAATCTATTACCTCCTTCAACCCCACATCCATCTTGCTTTTAGCTCTTATTTTGCTCTGCTGTTAATGCAGCTCCCCTGGCTAATACTTTTGAATGTCATTTTTCTATCTGTGGGGAATGAAAATAAATAAATAAATAAATAAATAATGGAATACTCTGACAAAGGAAAAACAGTACTGCTAGAAAAGTCTTAATGGAGCAAAGACAAAAACGCAATCTCTCTTCCCCTTGCCTTCACATCTCCGCATTTACATTCTTGCTCATTTTTCTTTCACTTTTATGACCTGGTGATTGATTTCTAAGCCAAAAGAAAATTGTTGGGCTTTTGTTGCAAAGCTAGAATGCCATACACAAGATTAAGCAAGACTCTGCTATTAGAATGTCATCCTCCATCTTTCCAAAACTCTACTTATACAAATGCTACGTAAGTGGATTCCTGTTTCAGAGCACTATGACATGACATAGCTAGCAAAGCTTGTGTCTTTCCAAATACAGCTTTCCCGATATATTGTGAATGCAGTGATAGGCCAAATAAATAAAAAGGAATATAACTATAGGGTTTAAATTCTCAATTCAAAATGTACATAACCTTGTGTCCTGCACAGGAAAATCTGTTTTGGGATTGATACAGAAAATGTGGAGGAAAGCAGGTCCTTTGAGTTTGTGACTTTGTTGCAGCAGTGGGCTTGTTGTTGAAAAGTTTGTGCACTCTAGAAGGTCGGTTCTAAGCCTAAAAGTCACGCCGACAAAATATGGTAAAAGGAAAAGGAAGGAAGAAGAGAGAATAAAGGAGAAATGGGAAAAGAAAGGCGAGCATAAGAAGGGGTCAGGTGAGGAGGCGGGGAACAGATTTGTCAGTCTTGTCTCTTAATTGGCTGGAAAATGTACAGAGAGTAGACAAATTCAACCAGCCGTGACTTTCCAGATAACCCCTATCTCACAAACAACTCCCTAACACACACACACACACACACACACACACACACACACACACACACACACACACACACACACACACACACACACACACACACACACACACACACACACACACACACACCCACACACACATGCATGAGGAGAGGCATGCTGTCTTTTGTGCACTCTGTTCAAAGAAATGTCACCTTGAGATGATTTTAAATAACATAGATAACATTAATACTCCACACATGCTCTCACACACAGACACAGACACACACGTACACACACAGACACAGACACAGACACACACACGTACACACACAGACACAGACACAGACACAGACACACACACACACACACACACACACACACACACACACACACACACACACACACACACACACACACACACACACAAAACATTCTGTATGTTTCCCGATACATAAACTGGCACATACAGTATTCCAGGAATAGGCAACTATAATTCAAATTGTGAAATTTAAAAAGCACTCTATGCACACGGGGGATTTAAAAATGCAGACATCCAGGGGCTGTGTTTATATTCTGCAACAAGAGTCTAGATAAGCATTTTCAGCAAGAGTTTGTACTCAAGATGCCAAAAACTCTAAATGTAACTAATGGGGGTGAAAGTCTCATAGCATACAGCTTTGATTAAGATTTTAAAAGTAGAAGATGAGACTCTCAAAACACTTTCATTTATATATTTTTTTAACTTTAACTTTTGATATTGATATATTGTGTTTACCACACAATATATCATTACGAGGACATTGGTGTTCTGATCTGTTCTTGTATTCTGGGAGGTTATTTGAACCATATGAAATACTTCGATGAAACCTTTGTACAATGATCAAATTTGAGAGCTTAAAGCTCAGCTAAAATGTCTGAACAAACACTTGTTTCGATGCTTCAAAGTTGTTGGTCCTATCAAGAGGTGAGTGATTCTTGACTGATGCTGGCCTTTCTCTGCTATTGATTTTCGAAGAGTGCAAACAGAAAATCAGCAGCACCTCTCAGTTCCTGCTTCTGTTCCACCAAATCACACACGTGTAAGAATGTCAAGTATATACAGTGTAGGCTGTTAAATAGCTTTGTCAAGCTGTTAGGCTGCTGATTGGCTGTTTAACCCAATTCTGCTGCTTTTTTTTAGGTCTATCAATACCTGGACTAGATGCTTTGAACTGATTTTTAAAAGCATCACGTTTGTTGTTTAGAATGCTGTGTTGATATCTGATTTATTGCGCAATTTATTATAGATTGCCACAAAATGCTCTGTCAGTCTGCCATGCGCAGCTAATGTATGGTGAAATGCCAGTCAAGTTGAATTGAATATACTTAAAACAAAGCAAAGGCCAGTTTTACAAGGGGGATTAATGGTTTTGAGGAAAAAAAAGGGAGACAGCAAGGAAGGAAGCAGCACACCCAAATGCAAATAATACTGGGACCAAAACATGGTCTCTCGCGGTTTAAAGACTTGATGCTTTCAGGAACTGATGAGACAAACTGAAATTAAATTTCTTAAAAGGTGCAAGATTCTTGACATTATATGTTTGGTACTGATTTGGAACTGGATTTTCGCTTCAAGCTCGATTTGCGATGCAGGAATATTTTTCATGAGAACTGCAAAATTAGTTTGAAAATGCCATGGAAATAACAAATGTGACTGGAGGTGTAATACAAGACACACAAAAGAGGAGGGTGGTGGGGGCACATCTACTTGCCATCTTCTCTACAGACCGAACTGTTGTAATATTCCCTTGACCTTTACAGCTCTGAGTAAAACCCACCTTCAGGCTCATATCAACTCTCTTTCCTCCAGACTCGCATACACCACCAGGGAGCTCACATAATCCTTGACCTAAGAATAGTCGCTAAAGGCGGCTATAACCAGCTTCTTCCTGCGGTCTGAAGAGCAGTCAGCATCAACTATCTGGGCAGTTTGTTGTTTTGTAAGAGCATCAACAAGATAACGAACATATTGCCACAAAAACATTCTCATTTGCCATTTGAAAAAAACCCCAGATACAGCAGTGGGAAGATCAGTTAGTCAAATGTCAAATTGAAATTGTTTTTTCCAGTGTTGTGGCTGAACAAAGTGAATTTATACGACACTGATGTTAACAAGCCACCAGATTGTTTATTTTTAGAAATATTTCCAAAATAATTGTTTTTCTCGAACAGCGAACACAACAAGCGAAGGCATCAAACCTTCTTTCAGTAAAGATTCATTATGTACGCGGCAACCAAAAGACAGCGAAGTGCGTCTCATACATACATACATGAAAGTGCCACTGATTTGTTTTTGAGTTTCAATTCCCCCAAGACCGTTTGTGTGTGTCAGAGTGAGGGAAAGAAACACTCAGACTGGAAGACAAGTGTGACAGTGATGTGAGTAAGTGTGTGTTTTGATCAGACGTTTACAGATTTTGTGTCTGGGCATCTCACACAGAGATGTGGCTCGTCGGTGAACCTCCCATATGTGTCTCACTGGCCTGTGTATGTGATTGATTGTGTGCATGTGTCAAGGGACCGCGTGTTTGAAAGCTGGTACCTGAGGGCAGCAGGCAGTCCAGAGGCGTCAACTCTTCATTCATGGCCACGATCCACTGGAGCCCTGTTGTCAATCAGGAGCCTCACCTGGAACAGAAGAGAATGAGAGATGTTATTTTTACTTTTCTTGATTCTTTTTTTTTTTTTTTATGTTTCCCATATTTGTTTTAAACCAGTCAAAGGAAGTCATATCCTTTTTTGACTTCTCGAATAATGATTTTTCACCAGACTTGCTCATGGCTCACTACTCCTTTTAAGATTCAAGATACAAAGTGTTTATTGTCATATATGCAGCATGGAAACATGTTTCACTACGCTATAAAATTCTTACTTTGCTGACCGCAGAGTGCCTAAGTATGAAATAAAATATAAATTTGAAATATTTACAATAGAATAAATCACACAATATAAAAGCACTGACCAAGTTTAGTAGCAAGAAGAACCAGTACGTACAATGTAGAGTTCACATTTGTTCTCCTACACTAATATATAATATAAAAACATATGCCTTTTGGCATTTTAAAACAAGTACACTAAAATAAAATTAAAAATTACACACAAAAGTCCTCGGCAAGCTCACCTGATTTTATTTTGCCAAAAAACTAAGCACAACAACATTTACTTAACACAAATAAAACATTAACATTGTTGCTGAAAAAAGTACCTCACTAAATTATTACTGTAATAGATTGAGGGAGAGATTCTTCCAATGTAGTCAATGATTAACTGATTGCAGCTTGGACAGACACATAACATGTTACATATGATCTAAATATTCCCACGCATCTGGACAACTGCCACACACCTTCAGAGAGGAAAGAAACACATAAGGGAGCCTAATTTGACATAAGTATAATTATAGCTGCAGCACTTCATCATCATAAATCACAGTTGATATACCGTTTCCTGAATGTGTCAATACTTTAACAGTTTTAAAATGTGTGTTGCAAAAAGAAAACTATCTGACTCAACTCTTTGGTCTCTGAGAATGTTTCAGTATGTGTGGCATATTTTTTTATTACTCAGATAAGTTATTGACAGCCTTGTTAATTATTTGTGGCAAGCAGGAATTATTCGTATAATAATTTACTAACTGCATTATGACAAGCTGCAAGTTGCACTCAAGTAATCTGTTAAAGATAATTGAGATAAAACAGTAATAAAGTCAAACTAGGCAGTCAGAGACTGCAACATCCCTTCGGCAAACCTGAATTCAAAACGGATGGACAGACGTACACACAAACACTAACAATTACCTACTTTCATATCATTTGATAAAAGACCCATGATCCAACATGTAAGTAGTGCATTCTATTTTTCAAGAGATTTCATAGATGTGTACCTAAAAAGGTATAAAAGTGAAAATGTGACCTTGATGTAGTTTTTCAAGGTCAAGATTGTGATCTAACTTTCATCCCCTTGCCTTCCTGAATATAACAGCTTTTGTTTCGTCTTTCTATATTTCTATGGAAGTCATAGATTGATTTGCATGCTTGATTTGGCAAAAGTTTTACGTCGGATGCCCTTCCTGACACAACCCTCTGTATTTATCCGGGCTTGGGACCAGCACAATAAGACACTGGCTTGTGCCCTCTTGCAGCTACATTGATATTGAGGAGGTTCTGCTATTGAATTGAATTTGCGTCAAACACAACCAAGGAAATTGTACATATAAATATGGTACGGCATTAACAACAGAGAACTGGTTTCCAGAAGACAATCAAATCCTCAAGTTTGAAGCAATCCCTTGATATCTCTAAGGTCTCATCTTTCTAAGAACTGTCTTCAAATGACTTGACAAACAGTGACAAATCATTGTTTGGAAAAAACTATGACTGGATTTTTTCCAATATCTACCAGCCCTAAATATATGATTCTTTTTGGCATTTTGAAGCATTCCTGATACACCTTACAATCATACTCAGCGTTCTACCATCTTGCAAAACAGAGCAGAAAAGCAGGTTGTACAGTAATTATTCAGAATACTGTAGGAATTTTAAAAGCCTCATAATACAATGCCACTTCTCTCTCATTCCTACCCACATAGACATGGCCCATCCAGTCTGTCTGTTTTCTCAAAGTTCAAAAGTACAACTGTCTGTTATGAACTGAGGTTAAGAACAAGGGATATTACAGTACAATATACAACCTTCATTTAGCAAAAATAATTAAATGTTCTGACCTTTCCACAGTCCTGATAAAAAGGTCTGTGACAAACAGAAGGCATGTTAATCTGGGAGTAGATCAATATCTCCCAATCACCACACTTCCTGGTGGGGGTCATAGGGGGTCATATAGGATGTATATGACAATTTATAGAGCAATAATATGAAAAGCATTAATATGACACAAAAAGCACAACGTAACAGACATGAAGATGTCACATAATTATCAAATGAATTGATCGATTTCCGAAAAACTAAAATAAAACAACCCTAGATTAAAATGTCTTTATTTATAAAGAGAATAAAGGTAGTCATCCACATTTTACAAGTCGAACTTGTACTCGTGGGGATCGATATAACTATCAGAAGACAAGGCAGCGTACATAGATGGAAAATAATGCTGCCACATAGTCATGTTGCCACACAAATAAAGGGGAAACAATAGCACAACAAACACATCGCAAATAAGCCATAAACGCATTCTATAGAATAGACCGCGGCTGGTCTTACCAGATACCCTCCAAGACTTGAACGCAACACGCGATAACGTAATGCCAGACTTGCAGGGGACTGAACCAGGCTGCTTCCCGCTAGCCACAGAAAAACTGTATTATTGTGACAAAAACAACATACAAACGAATGCCGTGTTATTATGCTAACAAACCGATAGTACACGTACACATATCAATGGTCGATTACAAAAACAAACAGTAAAGAAATGAATGAAAACGTGAGAACGAAAACACTTCCGCCTTTACGGACGTAAACAGTCAACGAGATGGCAGTAAGAGTTCAGCACGAGGAAAGAGTAGGAGAGCATTGAAACGAGGACCCCTAGAGGTCAAAAGTAGAAACTCGTTTTTTTGTACAGAGCGCTGGAGATGCTTGAGAACAGGCCTGGATGCTTTTAATGAGACTCTAGGGTCTTCCAGCGAATAGAAAAAATATTTAAACTTAATAATGAGGTTATCGCAAGGGAAATTATCTTATATGAGAGTAAGTTTTCTAACCACTTTTTTTGCCCTTCACTTGAACCATGATTAACTAATCCATTACACATGAAAACTGAACATATGTCGGCTTGAATATTAAATTGATCAATTCAATAAACATTACATCCCGATTATTACATAAACAAAAATACATAAATATCATAACACACAGTCAGCTGGTCAAATAAAGTAAAATTTGTTTGTATGTGTGAACATGATTGTATTTATTTAATATGTTTACTTCTATTATACTCAACATGGACAAATGCCACGTCTCTGTGTCATGACTAGGACTACAAAAAATAGATAGATAAATAAATAAATAAGTAAGCAATTTTTCAATCATATGACTGGAATTGCAGAGGTATTCTAAAGCTGTTGAAATGTTGGTAACATTTCAACATCTTTTTATAATATTGACTTTTGTTCATTGAGCATCATAGTATCATAAGATGCTGTTAAAGGTCCCATATTATCCTTTTTTTGATTTATGTCGTTCAGCTGCCAGATGTCCAACTTCACTGTATTTGAAATGTCTTGCCCAAAAGTGATTCGTGGTCCTCAATATCTTTGATTGAATAACTTTATTAGTACGTATTTCACTCTAATTTTACTCTAGTTTGTCTCGTTAATAACTGTTGATTTATCTGCGCTGAGCATTGAGCTGCTTTCTCTGTCAAACGTGACTCCGTTGTTCATTATGTAAACACTACATGGGCTGATCCTACTGAGACCACCGGTAAAGATTGCGAAGAATTTAAAACACAGTGTTTGTAAATGGGACAAAAATCAGTGGTGACAACAGATGTTTACAGACAGGACGTACGCTGGATGCAGAAGAAAGGATTAGATGGAGGCAACTAATTCACTATGGCGACCCCTGAAGGAAAAAGCCGAAAGGAGAAGAAAAAGATTTTTTTTTATTTTTGCAAAAATGCTTTAATCACATTCAAACATTTTACAATTTTTCATTAGATGAAAGTACTAAAGTGCTTCAAAAATACTAAAAACCAATAAATAAAAGGAAAATACAATTTAAAAATTAGTGCATTATATCAGGAAGTTTGCAGAAGTGAGTTGATCATCAACTAAAGTGCATAGGACATTTTTGTGACACCAGATGTTCCTAAAGTTATTTAGGTCTTTATTCATTTTATAAAAACCAAATTCTAGTTTTAAGCAACATCTGATGTTACAGCAAAAAACAGTAGCTGCTTCTTGAACAGTATTGTTTTCAGTTCTCCTCTGAAGAAGAAGAAGAAGATTCATGCCTGGATTATTTAACATGCAGGGTTTATGTCCGTTGTAGGTAACTCTTGACTGGTGGCAGTCAATATCTGTTGGGCTGTAAATACAGACTGAGGCTGTTTGTTGTGACCGGTGTGGACACACGTAGATGTGTTTGCCATGACAACGAGACTATTCCGACACACGCACACATGACTGAAGCAGAGCTAACTAGTTAGCCAAATGCTAGCTGACTTTAAGAGTTTGTAAGGAACTTTTAGTGTGTAGCTCTGAGCTAGGACATTACCGCACAATGCTACCTTAGCTTGAACAAACCCCCCCTCGGGGATGGCCACGCCCTTGGGCTTGTCAACCAATCAATATCGTCAATCACTCTGTCCAATCACAGAATGCTATTTGTGACATCACAAATTGCACTCTAGCAAACTCTGATCATTTTGATTTGGTTCGGGCCATGAATTCCTAAAACCCTAAATATCTATTGATGCAGGAACCATTTTCTTACCAGATTCTAGGAGTTGGTCGGGTTAGGGGGACCACTATGTATATGTAGAGACCTGGAAAAATGTGATTTTCATAATAGGACCCTTAAACACCAAACAAAGCCCTTATTAATGCTACTCTGCTTTTCAAATATTTTTCTGTGTTTCATCAATTTGTAAAACAACAAAAATCTCTGACCACTGCCCAGTACATTGTTATCCCCACTTTCTGTCAGGGGTATTAGACCCGAGATGTGACACTTTCACTGCTTTGCATTTCGGTTTTAGAACTGTCACCCTTTTGGTTGTTGTCAAATCTTCACTGCATTTCTGTGGTTACATAGATATTCAAAGAAAGAATAAAGGGATAAAATGTTAGACCTATTTCTGTACATAGAGGGAATAGAATTGGTCCTTTACATTGACAGGATCTGAACATAAATAGAACCAATATACAGTGACACAAAGAGTGAGTGTGCAAGAGGTGTGAGTGTGTGCATCATTGCATTTGTCTGTAAGTTTGTATGTTACTACGTATATGACTACTTTCATTGTGTTGTTCAGTGTCCTTGTGCCATTGGCTCAACACATTTGGTCAGTTTAATAACTTTTTCTTGATTATCTGGATATAGGGAGTGGCCCCTATATCCAGAGAGGCCAGACTGAGATGGTTTGGACATGTCCAGAGGAGAGATAGTGAATGTATTGGTAGAAGGATGCTGAGTTTTGAACTGCCAGGCAGTAGGCCTAGAGGAAGACCAAAGAGGAGGTTTATGGATGTAGTGAAAGAGGACATGAAGGTAGTTGGTGTGAGAGAAGAGGATGCAGAAGATTCGCTGTGGCGACCCCTGAAGGGAAAAGTCGAAAGGAAAAGAAGAAGATCTGGATATAGGGGGTGGCCCATTATACCAACACTATAGACTTACAACCCTTTCAGACAGACAGACTGAAGAAAAACATACACAGATAAAAACAAACAAACAAACACACAAACATAGACACATTTGAGTCGCAGACTTAAGGTGAATGTTTTAGATATCTTCAGATAGCAGTCGAAAGAGTGAAAACTGAGAAAACAAATTGTTCTCAAGGTGAATGTGTTCTGGAGGCTCGTTAAAACAACCCATCAATCAGTACTTTTTCTGTCTCCCAGACGGACTTGATTGAAAGAAATCATACACACACTCAACAGTTACACATAACTTACAGACTGACGCAATCACCGTTACTTCTATGGGCATGCATTATAATCAAGATTATATTCATTTTGGCAGGGATTTTTACAATGCCAGACCCACATAATTGTGTGATCTTCACTTTCTCTGCTCTATGCAACTGTCTATTTCACCCTTCCACAACCACCAAATACACCCTTATTTTTTGTGGCATTGTCTCCCACTCTCTTCTTATTTTATGAGTCCCGGTAGTCCCTTCTGACTTCGTCTGTTTGCGATTCACAACTCTAATATTTGCAGGGTAAGGTCACTGGTTGGTAAGAAAAAGTAGGTCACTTGTAGCAGCAACAAAAGTGAATAAGGTCATTTTGCTGACAATTTCTTCCTACGGAAAAAGGCGTTCATTGCATGGCCAAACATGAAAAAGATTATGGTTGTATATGTAGAACATTGAACTATTTAAAGCTCAGCCATTGCAGACTCAGTGTGCTGTGCAGCCAAGCATCATCAGATAACCTACAGCTACTGATAAGTAACAAATATAAGATTTTTAGTGATTATAAAACATTATAGAGGAAGCATTTAATGCATGTATATATATTTGTTTAAATTGTACACATTTTTTATTTTATTTTATAAAGTTTAAATGAAGAGAAGCAACATTCCAGTACAAGATATATTCAGGAATGTCAGTCAGAGCAGATAAAGGTTTTTTTCAACCCTTTAAATTATTTAAAGAAATAATTTTAACAGTTTTAGAAATGCTGCTGATTTCCATTCTACTCCAGGGTCACAAAAGACCAATACAACTCATGTTTGCCTCTATTGCTACAGTTAATCAACACAAATATCTTAGTTTGGCTTTGTGAAAGGGTAAGAAAAAGAATAAAATAAATAAACTCCCTGCTTTACAGTCAGAGTCAACACTCCTCGGAAAAGACATCAATAAGTGTATTCATTCATTAATTCATTGTCATATCCTCTTCTTCTGCCATAGCGGGTCGCAGGGTGCTGGAGCCTATCCCAGCCAACTGGGGGTGTGAGGTCAGGTACATTCTTTAAGCAACGCCAGTGCACCGCGGAGCCACATGGAGACACACATACGCACACACACTCACACCTATAGACAACTTGGAAAGCTCAATCCACCTGAAGTGCATGGGGACACAGAGAAAGACAGAGAGAGAGACATGTAAACTCCACACAGAGCGGGACTCAAATCAGGAACTGCCTTGCAAAAGTACTACCCACTGCACCACCGTGTCGCCCGTCAAAAAGTGTATTTCACATAAATGCAAAACTACTGTACTCTTTCAATAAGTGTAATACATTTCACGATGCCACAATAGTTTTAACAATATGTTGTAATATTAAAGGGGAAATGAAAAAGCCATGGAGGGTCTGTGGAAAAGGGTTAGTTTATATGTCATTTCTGTTTATCAATTCTGCTTTTGGTTTTTGTACAAGGCTGACTAATCTTGGTGAGTCTCTTGGTTTAAATAAATAGACAATTGTGTAACATTTAACACACAGCAGGAGCACCTTCATGGTTGACAGAGGGCTGAGCCACAGTAAAACACCATTTCTATGAAGTGAACCTTTGCCAGGCATTCGTTGTTGCCTTTCTTTCTACTGTGCGAGGTAATAATAGTGTATCAAAATCCCCTGCCAATTGCTTTTTAATTATCTCTTTGCAGAACATAGTGGTTGGTCTCTGCATTTTGGCTATCAATCTTGTCTAGCTAATTACCTTCATTATAAGGCAGAACAGATCCACGGGATGTTGCCAGTTTCTCACCTGCAAAATACAGCTAAGTAGCAAACACCAATGTTAGTTACTAAAGCTCAGACAGCTGTGTTCTGACATTTTTTGTCACTACCAGAAGGGTTTCTTTTGAGAACTATTGATGCGGACATTTTTTTCTCTCCATTTTTTTCCTCAAGGTCATATCAAGGTGAAGTAAGTGTGTGTGTCTTCAGTTTTATTTAAGACCTACATTCGGAAATACACAGGTGACATTATTTCACCACTCACCCTGGCAGAATACACCTGTTATTGTGACAGACAATAAAACAAAAAGAAGGGAGACAGTAAATGACATGCTAATTCAGACTCTCTTTCCCTTGTATGTATTCTCTCCATCTTTAATACTTGCTATCATTACCTTGACTCTTTCTGTCTTTTCTCCTTTTCATCTTATTTTCATTCTCTCTCCTTTATTTCTTTTATCTTTTTTGTCTTTTTCCTGTTCCCTTTAGTCTCTTCCTTTGCTTTCAGCTTTACTTTACAAGATTGTGCCTGTCTGCTTGTTTCTGTCATGCTCTTGGGTTTGTATTCATTTTATTGCTTTTATCATTTTTTAAATATGTGATAAAGGTGGATGGCAGCTCAAATGATGAATTCTAAAAAAGGTCTGCACACAGTAGCTTCAAATGAGCAGTTTGTCCACAACTGACGTTTTAAACTCTTGTTTAAAATGCTTGTCTCATGGAAACTGCAGTATGCAGGTCTTGGTCCATTTCCATTTAATTAGTTTCCAGGTTTTATATTCATCCAGTTCTTGCCTGCATAGGTATGGGGTGTTTATTACTACCATGCAATATATAGCAGCTCATTCATGCCAGCTGACAATACGCAGGGGATCTCAGAGCTCCATTCAGTCAGAGGTCAACTCCTCAAACTGGTTTCTGTTCAGCTGCGTAGCGTATCTTCTTTTCCTTCCGGCTTTTCCCTTCAGGGGTCGCCATAGCGAATCAATTGCCTCCATCTAGCCCTGTCCTTTGCATCCTCTTCTCTCACACCAACTACCTTCATGTCTTCCCTCATTACATCCATAGACCTCCTCTTTGGTCTTCCTCTGGGCCTCCTGCCTGGCAGTTCAAAACTCGGTATCCTTCTACCAATATATTCACTATCTCTCCTCTGGACATGTCCAAACCATCTCAGTCTGGCTTCTCTGACTTTATCTCCAAAATTTCTAACATGTGCTGTCCCTCTGATGTACTCATTCCTGATCCTATCCTTCCTGGTCACTCCCAAAGAGAACCTCAGTATCTTCATCTCTGCTTCCTCCAGCTCTGTCTCCTGTCTTTTCCTCAGTGACACTGTCTCTAGACCAAACAACATCGCTGGTCTCACCACAGTTTTGTACACCTTTCCTTTGATTTTAGCTGAAACTCTTCTATCACACATCACACCTGACACTTTCCTCCACCCGTTCCATCCTGCCTGTACACGCTTCTTCACCTCTTTTCCACACTCTCCATTGCTCTGGACTGTTGACCCTAAGTACTTAAAATCCTCCACCTTCTTGATCTCTTCTCTCTGTAACCTCACTCTCCCACTTGGGTCCCTCTCATTCACACACATGTACTCTGTCTTACTGCGGCTAACCTTCATTCCTCTCCTTTCGAGGACAAACCTCCACCTCTCTAGCTTCCCCTCCACCTTTTCTCTGCTCTCACTGCAGATCACAATGTCATCTGCAAACATCATAGTCCATGGAGATTCCTGTCTAACCTCGTCTGTCAGCCTGTCCATCACCATAGTGAGCAAGAAGGGCCTCAGAGCTGATCCCTGATGCAGTCCCACCTCCACCTTGAACTCCTCTGTCACACCTACAGCACACCTCACCACTGTCTTACAGTCCTCATACAGGTCCTGCACTGCTCTAACATACTTCTCTGCCACTCCAGACTTCCTCATACAATACCACAGTTCCTCTCTGGGCACCCTGTCATAATCTTTCTCCAGATCTACAAAAACACAATACAGCTCCGTTTGGCCTTCTCTGTACTTCTCTATCAACATTCTCAAAGCAAATACTGCATCTGTAGTACTCTTTTTTGGCATGAAACCATACTTCTGCTCACAAATGTTCACTTCTGCCCTTAGTCTAGCTTCCACTATTCTTTCCCATAGCTTCATTGTATGGCTCATCAGCTTTATTCCTCTGTATGTAGGGTATGCGCAATTAAATATGGGGTAACTAGGGCGTTTTTTTCAGCCAATGTTCATGACCCATTTTAGTTAAAACTGAATAAGACACAGGGGCAATGGAAGAAATTAGCCCCCTTTTCAGCTGTTTTCAAAATATTTTCCTTTGCTAAGTTCAAGTACAATAGAGACAACATGATGCAATAAGGTACACTGACAGGGATTTACTTCACACAACCAACAAATGGCCCAGAGAGGACGAGACAGGACTTAAATTACCCTATATACACCTGAGGTTCAAGAAATGTGCTAATAAGACCAAGTAGGATATATTTCAGGTTTGATTTGATCCAGGTTGCTGAAGAAGATATGGTCATGCTTTTAACTCCCAATTCATTGGCAGGGAATGGTATTACTTTACTGTCTTTAATCCCTTCAGAGGCTTCTGTCATATATTCAAGGGGAACCGGTGAATTTCTTTTTGGTCACAATATCATTGCCCAAGGACTTGTGTCCCTGTCTAGTATCAAGGCTACAAATCAACCTTGAGAGTGGTATGGCATCATTCCAACAGCTCATATAAACTCATATCTGTTGCCGAGGACAACTAATGTCCTTTATGAATTGAGTAGAGCTCGAAGCGAGCAATTTTTTTCCACATGAATCTTAAAATGAGGCCCGGAGGTTATTAAATACTCATCCTACAATTCCATACATCTGCCCCAAGGGCACGTTATCCATGGAGGTATACATAAGTAGATAGAGTAATATAGTGTATGGAGGAGTTGCGGTAGTAGCCTGTCATCTGAAAAATTAATATCTCCATTGCTTGAAGCCTAAGAAAGATTTCTGTGAAGGCCAGTATTACAAAGCTGGACCACAATGTCTGCCACTAAAGGGTGAAGAATAAAAGAAAGCTAGACTGGAATAGCCTTCCAGAATCTGCTGGAAACTTTCAAGAGGGAGTTGCGGTGTGCCCTGCCAGGCTATTGAAGGATGATGCAGATGGTGCTGGTTGATGCCACAGGGGAGGACATTTCTGAGCTCCCCTCGATACCAGCAGAAACAGGTTTGGCAATGGTGGTGGAAACAAACATCCACAGATGTGAGCATAAGTTATTTCAAACACTCACAGTGAAAGGGCTTCTGAAGACAGCCTGGCGAATACTTTCATGTTAATTAGATGATGATACGACTACATTAATTTTACATGTTTAAGACAATGTAAACGTTGTGACAGAATTGTTTCAAAAATTAACTATAAATCAATATATATGCTATACAAGTATAAATATTTTTATAATACTGCTTGATAAACGGTATAGTTTATATATGAAGATTATTAAAATTACAAAAAAAAAGTTTTATACTGTAATTTCATGATGGAATTTCAGTGTCTACAGGTTTTATCTAGCTTAGTGCTCAGTGTGAGGACAACTTTGAGGTATGTATTCTGTGTACACACTGTGCTCTCAATCACAAAGGAATGCTTTGCTCTGAAGCCAAGTAAGCAATTGGTTTATTCGCAAGACGATGATGAGTGATTAGGTCCTGAGGAGAAAGTGATTGACTCAGCATGCCCTAGGGTGGAGGATGTCAAAATCTATTTCATGAGGGGTCACATTAGCACCATGGTTTCCTTTCGATGGGCTGGTGGTAAATGTAAGACAAGATTAATTAGTCTTCTTTATATCAGGTCACATAACTGCCTGTGCATTTGATTTCTATTTGTTTCGGCAATATATAAATAGCTAAACTCATTATGTAACCAGATGTCAAGCAGATAAAGTCTTTCAGAAATTCAATTTCCTTAGACAACAGTTTTGTCATTCACAAAAAGACGAATTTCTCATCTTCCCAATTTTTGTTGTAACCTTTTTGTTAGCATATTATTTTGAAAATGATGGCTGCCTTGTAATTCAAGCACATTTTTTTGCTTTTCGTGGTGGATGAGTTAAGCACACTTGTTTATGCATTTGGGGACAAAAGTACCATGAATCTACTGGGTACTTGTGGAAACCTTGGCAGATTCAGGTGTGGGGCCAAAGGGCCAGCTCTGAGATCAGTAAGAATTTTGAGAATGAATTAGAAAATCTAAAGATTATATAAAAATGTAAAGAATAAAGTCCAAAGTCTCAGTTTAAAGTCAGAATTCAAATGTCAGAATTAAGATAAAAATGGAAATCTGATTCAGGTTACTTATCATGTAGCCACATACAATTTTAATAGCACACACACACATACAAACCCACATACAACCACACACACACACACACGCACGCACGCACGCACGCACGCACGCGCGCGCGCACGCACGCACACACGCACACACACATTGTTAGATGCTGCTAGATGGCTTCATGTGTGCCCATTTCACTCTTTTCTTATTTCTTTAATTCCAACCTCATTCTTGCCCTAAACCAACATTGATCTTTTTCTCCTGTTCCTGCTAAGTCTCTTGGGTTCTGTGTTGTCCAAACACAGAGAACAACAGAAACTCAATGGATCAATCAGTTTAATGAATGGAGTGTCTTCAAGCTCACTACTGCCACTTCTCCGAAAGACTATTTGAAGAACCTCTTCCACTCTGTTTTGTCTTTCTTAGCTCATCGTATTGTAAATCCAAAAAATCTCAACTAAAGTCCATCTCTCCTGGGGCATGAGTGGCTCTGTTGGTAGAGCAGGTCCTCCAATGATCGTAGGATCGGTTTGATTTGATTCCCACTCCCGCTCCCCTAGTTATTTGTCGTTGTGTCCTTGGGCAAGACACTTCATCCTCCTTGCCAAAAATGTAGTTTCCATAAAATTATGTTGAATAACAGGCAATTCAGCAATGACTTAACCAGCAGATGTGGCAGCCACCTCACTCTAGCTTACATTTCACTTCAACTTTCCTTGTGCAATCAATATAATCCAACAATCAGTGGTCCAGTCTAATCAAATATCAATTGTGGTGTAGTTTAGTTTTGGTCATACCGTTTTTCATATTTCACTACCTGGTGAAATTCATGAAAATTACCTCCAATGTTATTACCTCCAGATGGGTGCTTTGCCCCTATCCCTCTTCTTCCTCATGAAAATGAACATGTTAGCCTTTATCTCTAATATCAGCTGACAAAAAAACTTTGCACTAGTGTACTATCAAGTGTGTGTAGTCACATTGTTATCCTGGTCAGAGCATCCAGGATTTATTTCCCTTAGTATTCTGAAGGATATGAAAGATGTCACAGTAAAGATTTTTAAAAAAAAGATTGGCAGAATAACATTTTACATTGTCTGCACTGTCGAATAACTGTGTGCATTCCTTGATTTATTTGCATTCATACAGTATATGTGTTAATTAACAAGTCACCAGTAGGAAAGCCCCCCACTGGTTTATTGTCAGATAAGGCTTGCTGGAGACATGCAAACACAGAAGTGCTCAGACAAGCGGCAGCGGTGTCGTCTGTCCACCAGAAAATAGCGCTTCCCTTCCCTTTACAAAACCTGGATGACTTCATGTGGCACAGACACTGGCACATGCAACCCATAATTCTAGTTACTTTTAAGAGCAAGACAAAGAGTGTTATCGTACAAGATGTACCATAAGTCCCTGCAAACGAATACACCTGATTTTTTAACTTATTCAAACACTTTCAGAGTTTCAACAATTTCAACAATTGAAGCAGTCAAAACAAGAGTACACAAGGAGTGACAGAGGTAATTCAAATAAAATGCAAACAAAAGTACAAGGTGTGGAGGATGTGAATGGATGAGTTGGTCAGGCCAAATAAACTGCAACTAACAGAACAAATCTCTAATTAAACAACCGATTGAACAGGAGTGCAACAAAAAATAGCATTTAGGTTTTCAAAAGATTTCTGGCAGTCATTTGTCTGAACAAAAGGCTTTGATGGACTTATTAAAGCAGTCAGTGGGGCTGTTAAGGAGAAATCTTCCTTACAAAACCAATGAGAGTACCCAGTCAGTACTCAGGAATGCAGTTGGGAAGTTCAATCTCAAAAAGGTAGCCAGAGTGCTGTCTTATTTCTGTTGGAATCTTCAACTGGAACTGCAGGGCAAAATAAGAATATATGCATGTTATTTATATTAAACTCTGACAGCAATGTTATCAAAACTGTAGTTAACTTCAACCAATCAGTTAGTGAATGTGATCCAATGTTCTCACTGGGTACTGAAGACCAGATAGATAATTTACCTGGTAACTGGGTATCATATGCCAATGCCATACATTTTAAAGAGATTTAGTCAAACCTAAGACATGATGGCTGAATTTTGCTGTGGATCCAGATAAAAAGGATAATAATAATCAAATCCACTTTTATTCGTCTACACAATGGGGAAATTATGTTTTCCACTCCAGTTTTTTGTACATGCATATATATATATATATATATATATATATATATATATATATATATGACTATATGTGTGACTAACACACACACACACACACACATATATATATATATATATATATATATATATATATATATGTGTGTGAGTCAGAATACACACACACAAACATTGTATACAGGCCCCTGAACACAACACACACTAGGGGCCGGTAGGCATGCAGTTAATGACAACCAGTACAAGAGAGGTGGAGGGACGGGTCGCGACTTCGGGGGTGCGCCCCAATGAGCTGCTTCTAGGGGGGATGGCGCCTTGCTCAAGGGCGCCTCGGCAGTGGCTGGGAGGTGAGCTGACACCTCCCACTCCGAAGATGTCTGGCTGGAGCGGGAATCGAACCGCCAATGGCTGGGCGCTGTCTGGTCCTAAGACGTCCACTCTACCGCTGAGCCACTGCCGCCCCATGAACATTTCTGCTGTCTTCAATACTGCCAAAAAAATTTTTTTCCCAAAAATGTCACTATTAATTACACTTTTGATTTCAAACAACATGAACCTCATGGCTCTTAAAGTGTTCTCCAGGTGAACAAGTTATCTGTGTGGAAGGTAGATTACAGCATCATTTATCCTGATTCCAGGAAAGTAAGCAAAATGTGTGCGTCACCACCTCACAAAAGCTTGTCAGCCCAATGCTTGAGCAGATGAGTCAAAGCAGATGTGATCCCTCTCCTTACTACTGATGACTCTGATTCTGGACTCACACTGTGACACATACTGAAAAGAAAATGCTTTTGAGATGCTTTTATGACGATAACATCATATATTATACAAAACATTATATTATGTTAATGATGCTGTATGTTTTACCATACAACATCCATGTGTGCTGACTTTCTCAGCAGATTTTGATAAAAAAAATTAAATGAATTTATCAATCGTTTTACAGTTTTGATAAACAAACCCTGTACTCTGACACTATATGAGGTAGGATATAAGGTATAGCTGGGTCGAGCAGCATAGAGAAATTTGCACATTTGCACATTCATTCATACATTCATACATTCATTTTCTTGAAGACGACAACCAGTAATTGTTTCCACTACAGCTACTAATCTGAATCTGAGCTACACCCTAGACAAGTCACCGGTTTATGGTAGGGCCACACCGACAAACAATCATAAAATGTGGCCTTTTTTTTTGTTGTTGACATGTTTATTTTTGTAATGACATTGATTTAGACTTTGGATATGTTTCACATCCTGTCTTACTGTAAACTTTATTTTAAGCTGGTTTATTATGGTAGGATGACATTGGAGGCCATGTGTAAAATACAGTGCAGATGATCATTGCAGGTTATTTTGCCAATGAGCTTATAGTTGCTAGTAAAACATGCTCTGTAATACATAAAATATATTGTTCATTGCATAATGAGTTATTATAAAAATCTCAGGGATAATTTTACTAATGTGTCCGATAAAGATAATTTAAGCAATTGCTTGTTTGTGACTTCATTTCGCCTCTGAATAATTCTGATATATTCCTGAGTATATGGCATTAAGTTTGACAGAAACCCAAAGTAAAATATGCAAATTTTAAGTCCTGTCTCTCAATAGAAACCATGTCTTTAATTATGAATAGGGTTATCTTTAAAAGATGCATAGCAACCATGGAAATAAGTAGTCCTTCCCTCTGGTGGAGCTGCATTCTCATAAATAGTGGACATGCAGGATGTTACTGACTGTAGGAAGAACTCAGTTGTCATTTAATTTACTAACTCACAAGCACTGTCAAATAAACACAAGCTATTATTGTCTCATTTCATTTCATATAGATCTAGCTGTAGTTTTGCCTGTCAGTGTTTGATTATTGCATTACTGTAATGTTTACTATGAACTGAGAATGATTTATAATTACACAGAAGTAAGTTGTGATGGTGTATGGATCCTCAAAAACTCAAATGTACTGTACATATAAAACCAAACTGCATCAGTAACTCTCCACAGGAGTGATGGCCACCAGGGAGGGTTTCACATTTGAACATAGACAGTGCCTACTCCTCTTTTTGTCGTGGTGAATGGAGCATTGTATTCCTAGGAGAGGTTTATCTGCAGTTGCTTTAGTGTGCGTGTGTGTGCGTGCGTGTGTGTGTGTGTGTGTGTGTGTGTGTGTGTGTGTGTGTGTGTGTGTGTGTGTGTGTGTGTGTGTGTGTGTGTGTGTGTGTGTGTGTGTGTGTGTGTGTGTGTGTGTGTGTCTGTGAGCGTGCATTCCTTGTAGGGTGGTCTTCGTACTGTAAGTGTTTGGGTAAAAGATGCATGTTGAATTTAGCTTAGTTTTCAGACAAAACAAAAGAGGAGCTGCATCATCAATTCACACAATAACAGAAGACCGCGGAGCAAGTAGATGATTCTGAACACGATGATGTACTTGAATTATCAACATTAGTCTTTTCTTTACCATCTCATTGCCTGTTCTGGTCTGGATGTTGGGTACGTTATTCTTCGAGAGAGAAGATTTTATATGACCTAAAGGCACTATTTCATTTTCCAAAAATCCGAATCCCAAGTCACCATCGCTCCTTAGGAAGACTAAAGTAAAAGTAATTGAAAGAATTTAAAGTATTTCCAGGTTTGTATTATGTTTCCTGATGTGGGAAGCACAGAAGTCACCGAGTCTGTTTTCAGAAAATCCTTTCATTACCTGATAGAGGGTTTTGAGTGTATACTCACATAGTCACACCAAAAAGCTGTCAAAGTCCAAATTCATAACACATTCACTCCTGGAACTTCACTGGAGAAGATGAGGGTCAAGTGCTTTGCCCAAGGCAACTCTTTAAATGGCAATTTTCACGTAGGATAAAGAAATGCTTCACCTCTTCCCCTGTTCACATTTTCGTAGCTTGTCCAGGGATTCGAACTGGTAATCTTCTGGTCCTGAGCTTGGGTTTCTAATCCTCTGGTTAGTGCTGCCCATATTTACATGGAAAAAGTATCAGAGTTAAGAGGGACAGAACCAGTGAAATCCTCTTGCTACAGCAAAGGGCGAACTTTTGAAGGGCCGCAATTTAACAACTTTGCTCTTCATAAAATATGTCCCAAGGCTATGGCTTAAATCTTCTATCAGTCTGTGCTCACACGGATTGAGTTTTAAACTTGGCAAGGTATGAGTTGGAGACTTCTTAGCTTGGTTTAAGTGGTGGCTGTAATTACATGAGTTTGAATCTCCTCCACAAATCTGCATCACCAACCAAATTGCTGTTTACCTAATCAGTACTCCAATTCCGTAATATTCCTCCAAACATATTTCCTAGAAATTGCAATTTGCTTCTGCTGCCCCAAGTTAAAGAACTATCTTTTTCTCAATAACTCTCACACTCACAAATTTGCAATAACATAACTACATTACTATAACATACAAACTACAAAAGGACAACCAATGGAAAAAGCAGATGTCTGCCCACATTCTATTTTACAAGCACAATCACACATGCTTTAATCTTAAATCTGCCGTTCTTTAAGATGGATATTAAGGTTAATGCTTCTTCACTTTATATAAAGGATCTCTGGATTAAGTCTGAACCAACTGATGATTATACAATGTAAAGGATTATTTGGGTTTACTGAATGTGTTTGCAATGTTTATTCAGTGTGTATGCTCACCTTGAGCATCAGTAGGAGGCGAAAGAGATGAGATTTGTTTTTGGTTTGATACAACTAGTTTATGGTACTGATTGGAGAAAGAGTCAAGATTGCTGTCAGATCCTTTGCAACTTACTTCTAACAATAATTAAGTTTAAAGTTGTTTTCCTTTGATATGACCCTAAATTTGTTCACTTTTGATACAGAGGATAAAAATTCAAAAACTTTCAGTTTCACGAATGCTATGATGTGATCATCTTAAACTAAGATTTGTGTATTTTGATGTGCATCATGCTTTGAATTGAAAAGGCCAAGGAAATTAGCCCTGTTAAAATAGCTTCACAGTCATATTTCTAATCCTCTACTCATCTTGAGGGTTATTGAGTATTCAATAATTTTCTATTTTGTACTTTTATTTTTGTGTTAATGACATTTTAGTACACAACCCATCTTAGAAAACAGAACAGAGAAGAAGAGGGAAGGAACAACCAGTCAGGAAGTAAAGAGGAAATTAAAAACCAGGGAACAAAGGAAAGAAACTAAGGAAAGACGGGAAAAAAAAAGATTTCTTTTGTCAGATACAGAGTAGAATAGATTACTCTGCTAGAGCTGCTGTTGGGGCTGGATTTAACCTACAAGCAATCTTCCTGAAGAGCGTCTGCATTTGTGTGCATGTGTATGTCGTATTCTGCTCTGCAGTCTCTTGGGGCAGCTCTTTTATCCCTCAGCACAGCGTACCACACACAATCTCTGCTCAGTATCTTTTTATTTCTCTGTCTTGTATTCTCTGTATCTTACAAACCCCAAAACACACAAATACAGTTCACTTTGGTTTTTAAATGATCACATCACACTTTTACATACATAAGCTCTGTTTGTCCCATACAGACAATGCATTTGATTTACTTAGACATGAGCAGTTATTACATTCAGACTTTTAGTAGCTCACTATTCAATGTTCAAGACAGTTGAAGTGAATCCAGATCACACTGAGTGAATAAGTAGTTTGTCATGGTATAAAGTAATTGGTAAAGGTTGAAAACTGAGATTTAAAAGGTGTATTTTCTTCATCACATCCTGTGAGTTAGAATCCCTGTGCTCACTTTTCCACACTGTGCGGTAATATCTCTATGTATGTGGCACCCAAGGACAGAGGCTGTCCTCAACTGCACAGGCCAACTGAGGCAGTGGGACTCATAATTTTGGGCCATAGAAATTAAACTGACTCCACTTGAAATCAGTACAGAAAACATGCTGAACAAATATGGAAGTCATTTCCATGCCCAGACTCTGTTTTACTGGGCCCTTCCATCTAATAGAGAGGTTTTGATCAACATGACAGTAGTGTTTTAGACTTATCTTTTTGTAATGGTCATTCTCTCTTTACTTATGACAAAATATGGAAAAGAGGGAGGAAAAGAGATTTGATGGGTCTTGGGTCTTGTGTGTTAAGTAAAGACCTTCTGGAGTGGAACATATTGGCTTTATCATCCAGAATGTCTCAGCTAGCCTTGCTGCAACCCTGCCTTGCAGCCATCATCATGATTGATTCTTTCTTGCTAAGAGCCAGGGTAGTAGCATGGGCTAATATGAATAAGTGAAGGAGTGTGGACGTTTATTTGCTTGTTTTAATGTGCACACAAACCAAGAAACAGATAAGGAGCATTATACAGAAAAAGAGACGGTTTGCAAGAGTAACATCCCATAGCTTCAGTTCCAATGAGCAATATCCTTGCATGTGAGGCTAAATCACTTTTGGTGTCAAGCCTTTCTGAAACTCTATGTGTTGCACTCTTAGACAACTCCTGAGATATTGCCTCACTGCAGACTCGCGAGCAAAATAATTTCTACACCAACAGATAATTTACTAGCATCTCTGCAAGGTTGTAAAATTGATACATGTCATCATCGTCGCCCAAGAAAAAACTAGAATAAGATCATTAGAACATAGGAAAGATGAGCGATAAGAACCAGAATTATTGCTGCCTCCATCTCAACATAGTGTAATAATATACAATATGCAAGTGTAGAGGAAAAATATGCAATATTTTATTTGCAGAGTTCAGTGCATGAGGCATTGCACTGTCAGGAAATGCTATACTTAGATGGTTCAATACATATATCACACAACTGAGTATATGCTGAGAAGAAAAATGTATGAAAATGTATTATTTATATTGGGAATGTTTATTGATGCCTTTCTAAGCAGTTTTTTTTTCACATCCAGTTTTTCTTTTAAACATATTTCACACTCATGTCTGAATATTGCCCTTATAATACATGCATGGCATATTACAAGTTCTCTGGAGATAACAACTGGCAAATCTGCATGTATTAGGTGTTAACAAGAGAAATAAGACAGCAATGATGGAAAATAGGAAGCAGTAAAGGCATCTCAGATGATATGTCTTGATATGGTGATGCTGAAAACGGTGCACCTCATTCCAGAGATTACAATTTAAACTAATGTGAGAAGTCAGATAGTTAATTCATTCACAACAAAATTCACCACATAGGAAAACCCTAATAGCTTAGCCTATCCTATCCCATAATTCCAGAGGGTTTTTGGGGCACCACAGACAACCCGCGGTTGTCATCATATGATGTATCTTGGGCAACTGAGCTTGACGACGCCCATCACTCTCCAGGTTGGATGAATTTTAATGTCACACCCAGGACTGAAATCCTAATGCCAATCTAAGTACAGTAGATAATCTATTCTGGGGACTGCCATAGGAGCACTGCAAACACAAGAAAAAGAGGAATTTTGTATCAGCAGAAATATAATTTTCATCAGGAGAAAGTAGTATTGGGCAAGTTCCAGGATCATGAAGAGTGCTACAAAAAAAAAATTATGACCAGCGGCATTAACATGGTTTTCAAAATGTTAAATTAAAAAGAAAATTGTTTGTACATTCCAGCAAAACGTAAGAGGTTTAACGGTACTGGAAATTTTTATCCGATGCTCCAGAGCCTGAAACACGCTGTCCACTGAAATAATTTCTTTTGTCCTATTTCTGTCAAGATTTAGCAATTTTAACATAACTTACAGGATTCCAGGGAAATTATTAAGATAGAATTTAAAAGTACCATCAGACAGTCCATTTGTCAGTGTTTGACTTCATTCATTAATGAGCCATTTTTGACCGTAGTCCCGCTGTTGACCACATGCTCTCTGGGATGTGGACCAATCTACAATAGATATACACTGGACACTGCTGAAAGACTAGCAGTATTGCTATTTTTCACACGCTCAAACCAGTGTGGCATCTTCCATCATACTCTATTGAAAGACAAATAAATCTTCATACGCTCACTCTCAATCCAAATTCTCTGGGGCCAAAAGACATTGAAATCCTGTTTAAGATGTCCCTGTACCTTCATCTACTCTCTTTGAGATTGATGTGAAATTAAATGAAGATGACATTTCTATTGGATTCATCTCATTAGCATATTTTTGGGGAAAATATAGCATTCATGGTTTGCATTATTTTCCTGATTATACTGGGCAGCCCATTTTAATATAAATAGCTAAGAGCAAACAAAAATAGAATTCTGTATAAGAGCCAAATTTCCTTTGTTCCCAAATTCATGTAGGTTTATACTGTACATACTGTATGTATATACAGTGCATAGAGGACATCCATGCCATGTACTGCCTCAATAGCATGGATGCCCATTTAGCGTCTTTGTTCTAGAATACAACTATTTAAAAGGCTGTTTAAGTACTTCCTGCTATGGAAGACAGATGGACAGAGGGAAGCTACCACAAAGTCCTTAATAGCTCTTTTTCCAAAGTCAACAGATGTGAGACGGGGAGGTTTATGAGCCAGAGGCTCGGTTTGTTACAGCCTAATCCATATTAAGAAATCCAAGTCCTCATTCCTCAGATACTACAGAGGCACTTATTTGAAAAACAATATTTCTGCCCTCAGTGTGCACCCTGATATGAAAACTGAAGAATGCACACACACATACTTTGATTGCACACACAACACTAAGGGGCTTTGCAAAGCCAATGGAGTCATCATCAGATTAACGGTAAAAAGATGAGGACGTAATATGAAATCTGCTTTGTCAATACAACCCTATTCACATGAACAGACTTTAACATGTGGTCACACATGCATCCATCCAAAAATAAATCTTAAAAATTAAAGCTTATTGTTTGAAGGTTATTACCATAATAAAGTCATTTTTTTGTAAAACAACAACTTAAATGTTTAAATCCCTTGTACTGGTGTTAGCAGTGTCTCTTTCCAGCTCAAGCTTATGCCTGTTTTCAATAGCTTCACTCGGGGCATTCAGTGACAGTCTAACAGTGACTTTTGCAACTTTTGAATGTTTAGAAATTTGCTCATACCTTTAGTACTGATGCCTCAGTTTTTATCTTCAACATATGTCCTCTATGGTTCAAGATTTATATACAATTTTTTTTTTGAGCTCAATGGATTGAACTCTACAGGGACTTTTGAGAATAACAATAGATTTAAACACAAAAAACTAAGAGGGACTGCAGACACTTTAAAAAATGATAAAATCGCAAAAAGAATGTTGAAGTTCACAAAGCTCCATAAAGAGCCTGCACATGGGCGAGTTAAACCGAATGAAATTAGACAGAGCCTGGGTAATTTTAAAATCCCATCTGGGACTCAGTCAAGCAGTCATGACACCAAATTAGCATTTATGGTGAGGAGCAATTACCGAGAGAAAAGCTAACTGTGCTCAGCGTTCTGCAACTGTACCTGCCTTTAAAACCTGGGACACCATCTCTTTCTGCCACACACAAAGACCACTCACCGACACATTCTTACTTAATCTTTGGCCCACACGCACGCACGCATGCATGCACGCACGCACGCATGCACGCACGCACACACACACACACACACACACACACATACATTTGTTCTCTTACTCTTTGACTCAATTTTCCCTGCAATTAGATTTGCACAATTTTTATTTAGCACCACTTTCATCATATACAGATTCACATACGATCCCACCATGACATCAGTTTTATAGGCTGTTCAAGCAAAAGGAAAGTGCTATATAGAAGGGGGACGGAAAGCGGGATGAGTGGAATTACAGTGAATAAGTGGGAAATCAGTAGATGTAGGGAGGAAATTCATTTCATGCGTTACGCACTAAGCCAAGGCTGCTCATTCCCAGGTTTTCCTTTTGGTCCCTTATGCATTAGGAACAATATAGGGTCACCCTCCCATAGACACTAAGCTCCTGAGCCTCTGCATGTCCCTCGCTGCTTTTGTCTGTCCGCTGCTGAGACAGCATGTAGCGCTCCACGAGGAAATGGCAGGGTATTAAAAAGTACCAAGAATAGAGGGAATTTAAAGTGATAAGAAATTAAAGTTTACATGCAGACTGGCTATCTTTGAGGCATTTCCTTTTAAAAGAGGATTAGTGAAAGTAGGAATGGCATCATAGAGGTGGACGTGTATCGAAATTCTTGTGAAGATAACATCCACCAATGTGGAGCTGACACGTTTATTATGATCTAAAATCAAGCCAATCTTGCTGAATCGGGATTTAATTCACAAGCATAAGCAAGATTTAAAATTGGACCCAAACTGTCATAAGTTGACTGCACAGTTAAAACCACCTATCGTCTGAGAGCAGAGGAGAGAGGAAGATGAGCTCCCAGAGGTTTATCTTTAATGTACCAGTCACATGTTGACGCCACATAGCATATGCTCCAAAGCAAACTGCAATGCTCATAGATTGCTCACATACATTTATGATCAGGTTATTTTTACAGCGATCCAAGAAATAATTATTATATTTGTGTTTCTATTTCTATTTAGGTGTAAATTTCATAGCCTAGTTGTTATTTGCACCTCTTCTTCCAGTTTTTTGACCACTGACTACCAGTTAGGAATTACCTGTGTTTACTATGTTTTCAAGGCAAGATGTAATGCATCTGGCAATTTAAATGCAATTCACACCCTCAGCTTTTGCATATATATGATACTATTTCCTGGCTGCAACCTTCAAGGAGTGCTCTTAGGCAGAGTTAGGTGTCGCTTCTGTGAATGGCAATTGACACGCATGGTAGAAACGGAGTGGTAAAGAAGTTTGCTGATAAGATTTTAAGCTGATCCCTCATGTTTTGTAAATGGACATTTAATTCACATAAGTTGAATATCGTCTCAAATATTTTAGAATAATAGATTTCACTTCCAATTGTTTAATTGATTGGAATGATTTAAATGGTAATGCTAATTATGATTATGATTATGATGATGACGATGATGATTATCATCATCATCACCATCATCATCATCATCATCATCATCATCATCATCCTCCTCAACAACATTATTAACAAGAACATTATAATAATTTTCATAATTATCATAATTATATTATAATTTTAACAATTTTTTTTTCATTTTAACTTGTCTTCATTCCTGAAAAGTAAACTGAAGTCATGTTAATTATGATAATATCTTTCGAAATAACAGCAGCTTATTTTCCTGTGTACCTCACAATAAAAGAAGCTAAAAGTCATACAGTATCATTCAACAGGTTCAGCCAAGTCATAATATAGAACAGACAGATGCATAATCAGTACTGTAAAGGAAACAGAAGTTCAAGAATTGTGAAGTCAGACTTAATTCACTCTTCTTGGATTCAAGGACTATTGATTTAAAAGATAGTGTACCAATTATTTTAAGCCCGTAATAGTTTATATCAAAATGGCCCACTTTTTGTACCCATGCTTTCAACCTGTGACATCATAATGAAACCTTAGTTATTCAGCCTAGTTTACAGATTGTAATTTCTTAAATGATTTAGCACTCTAAAAAGAAATAGAAAGCCTTTCTACTCTTTTGCTTGTGCTTCCTCTCTCTAAAGCGCTTTCTCATGCATGTGGGTCATTCACATTTAATTAGCACATGCCTTTTAATATTTCTTCCTAAAATCATCCACCAACTTGAAGACTATACGGTTCAAGTACCTCTAACAAATTTCACTCTCTTAGATGCTGCAAATCCCTGCTTCTGCTGGACCTCTGCACCTCTGTAAGAACAAACCGGGACCACCAGTCCCTCACACATCGCCCCAGTGTAAGCAGCAGTGACCTCTTAAATCTCACTTTGCAAAGACACGATTCAGAAGATTTACAACATCTGTCAAATCCAGTCTTTTCTCACCAGGGATGCTTCTCTAGTCCCTGTCCAAACCCGAGTTATCTCCTGACTAGACGCCCTGTTGGCTCAGCTCCATGTGCACTTATTTCTGTTCCAAGCAGTTCACCCATTATCACCGCATTCCACTTTTCTAAATTCCTGTAAGTCACCTTAGTGCTGAAAACAATATGAGGGATCCAACAGGAATTGTACCCCCTACCTCCAGGCAATGATTCAACCTTATATTCCAGTTTTGCACTCTGTAGTTAATAGTTTCAGCATTCGCTTCCCTGTGGCGACCTGGCTATCACTGTGCTGTCTGGACTGCTCACCCTCCTGGGTGCTGAAATGATCCTTCTGTCAGCTGCAAGACAGCAGAATCACTCCTTATCATCTACCGTATAATGAAAATTTCACCCTAGTTACACCTCACTGCATACTTTGTCCTCTACTTTCACTTTACAACTAAAATTGAACTAAAAATTACCCTTAGGAATACTTAACAGCATTTACCCTGTTTGTGAGCTGCTGCTCTTTGATCTTTTTCCAATGTCAGGTTCATCCAGATTCAGTGTTTCTAAAACCTATGAGCCTTTTACCCTTGACATTACCATCTAGACGATGATTAAAGGTTAAGAACTATGTACAGGTTTGAAACAACTTTAGACAAATTGAGGATGCATTTAGATACTCATACAACACTTGGACTTACTGTGACCAACATATGGCCACTTTGTCTGAACAGAGTTTACACAAATACATCATTGTCCACACTGAAAACAGCACAAAGGTACAGCAAATGCATGACAAAGGCAAACATTTTTTCCCCGTTTGATTTTCTGTAATGCAAATTCCATATTTGGGCTCTTTTACCTGCTAAAATAATAAACAGCTGTTTCTGAACAGACTGTTTCTATGGATGTCATTACTGAACTAGTATCTCCAGACTCTCTTTGAAATGTTAAATGAAGGGAAAGATCTTGTACATTTGCATTAGAATCAATATATCAAGTTTTTTCTTTTATTGTCAATGTATTTATTTGCTGCCACAGGGGAAATATTACAGCTTGAGCTAATAATCAGAACAAGATCTGTGTTTTACATTAGGATGCCAAAAATGTTGTGACATACTGTCACAAACAGGTCCCTAAGTCAGTGCATTAAAGTAAATAAACTTCCTTTTTGGCCTATCCCGTCAGGGATTGCCACAGTATGCCATCCTTTTTCCATTTTAGATAAACGTTCATATTTGTTTTTATTAACATGTATGTAAAGTACACCAAATTTTTTTTTTTTATCTTGTTTAAGACAGGACACCCTTCCTGCCACATTTATCCAGGCTTGACACCAGCCTTAAGTTGACACTGGCAAGTGCCCCCATAGAACTGCAGATGCCAGGGCAGCATGCATGCGAAGCATGAGCTCTAACACTCAGCGACATCCTCAACTCTTATTATGTACAGTATATTAAACTATTTCAGTGTAAAACATGTTGCTGCCATTTGTACCAGCAATGCACATGTGTATTTGCAAGTGAAGTGTGGAATGGAGATTCAATCACACATGGAGACATATGCCATTGCAAAGTGATGTACAGCACTGAGGGCTGTATTGCCATGATCAGAATCACAAGGGATGGATGTTAATGCTAGGATTGAACAGCGTCTGCATCAGTCTCCAACCCCTTCCTACCAAATAAGACAAAACTATTATCAGAAGCTCACCTGTCCACCAAACAAACTTTTCTTTCATCACTATATGCTTTCTCACTAGGGTTAAAAAATGCAGGTCATTTTTATTTATTTACTTATTTATTTGCAGTGGGGGTGCATCACCATTATGCAGTATGTGAATATTATGCATATTTATGAAAATAATAACATGCCAATCAGAACTATTCACACACAAGTGCCAAGACTTAACAGTAACTGAAGGATAAGTCATGACAGCAATGTTTGTTGTAAGTCCGACATGTTGAGTCAAAGACTGTCAGATGAGAAATATTTTTGGAATACACTCCATGCATTTGCTGCATTGTGATTTCATTGTTATTGCAGTTAAAGGCTGCAAGGAAGCTTCTTCCCCAAATGTTAACCGGAATTAATTTTAAAGCCACAGAAATATGTCTTGACTTTTCTTCTCTTTGTGTGTGTGTGTTAGTGGTGTTTGATTGCATGTTTGTACAGTCACAAGAAAATCAGACAGACTTGAATAAGAGTAGGCATCCACAGCCATCCCAGTCTTTTCCAATCACTGGAGATGACAGGCAAAATGCTGACACTGCCCTCTTATCAAATTGAATTTGAGATATAATATATTCCTGTTTTAATATGAGTGCTAAATCATGTGGGAATGAGCTGAGCTGGAAGGACACACACACACACGCACACACACACACACACACACGCTCTTTTGTGCTGTCTCTTCCTCTGTTTCACTGGATCAGTGGGTGGATGGATGGATGAGGAGATTAAACATGATTTGATAGAAATCTTGCTTTCTCTCTGTAACATGTGGACAGGCACATCAGCAAACAGAAAAAAACCACAACAAATTTGTTCTGAAAGTCTGTCCAAAGCATACATTTCAGTGTCTACCTCCTTGGGTTTTCTAATCAAATGATCCAAAGAAAAAAAAGCTGTACATCACTGTACACTAATGTTAAAGAGCCCCTGTTAAAACGATGAAATAAAGTGTTGTTGTTGTTTTTTTTAATACAAACTTAAAGAGACAATATAAAATTTTCATGTGTTTATCCAAAGTGCAGCATCAAAATGACCTAATGACTACAATGGTCAACTGTCAGTTTAGTGAGTCAGAGCTGCAACAGCAGCAAACTAGGACAAAAGCCTCAGGCTGAATATCTTAAAATTGTTAAACTACGTTATTTGTTCTGAATTGTACCATTTATTGGAATTCCCATCGGTCACAAAATGCCATAAATAATTGAGAGAGAAATATGGAAACAAAACAAACTCTACATGTGACACAAATCAGGCTTTTCCCTTTAGCCTTTATCTCAATGCAATTTTCATGTTCTACAGAAAAATCAGTAAACTCTGTGAGCCTTATGGCAGCAAAATGACTTAAAATTTCCAAATAAATTAATTTGACAGGTAATATTAATGATCCCTATACGACCAGTCACACTGGATGTAGAATGAAAATTTAAAATGACCCGTTTCAGCAATGTGTCAAATTTTAATTCTTGCCTTGTAGCGATTGTTCTTCTTTCTTTTGTATTGGCAGTGAATCAATCATAAACATGAACACACACACACACACACACCATACACACACACACACACACACACACACACACACACACACACACACACACACACACACACACACACACACACACACACACACACACACACACACCAGATGCAGAGATGAAATTGAATAAATGCACCCGTTCATACATAGTAGCCCCTGAGCTAATGCCCTCCATGCACATATTGGTGCTGAGTCTGCTGTGTGTTGTGATAATTAATGCAGGCAGACGGTGTAGTTTAGCAGAGAGAGGCAGAAATGTGATGTGGCCTGCAGTTGTACCTGGCATTCATTCCTCTCAATAAAGCTTATGGAGACATTAGGCAGAAGCCATTAACTACAGCAGAGACAAGGAGAAATGAGGAGATTATCCAAACTCACCCACTGAGCTGAATGTGTGAAATGAAGGTGCATGTGTCTGAACGTCCCTGTATGCATGCATAATCTATACAGTAAACTGATGTGTTTGTGTGAGAGCAGAAACTGTAATGCTGCTTTTATTGCTGCATTTGCATCAGTAACTTGCATCCACCCCCTGATCCTTAAACATCATGGACTACACCTCTTTATAGTGTGATTCAGCACCAGTGATGCTGTCATTGATGTGAAGCAATGCATTTGCTCTAAACCTCTGTGTGCAAGCAATGCAAATTACAGTTGAATATTTGTGATATAAATCACAAAAAAGGCTTTTTATAGTCATCCTGCCCCTGTGCTCAGTGACAACATTTTAGACTTTAACATTTCACACTCATTTAAAAATAAAAAATAGAGATGGTTAGATCTCTGCAAATGTCAACATGTACCAAATATAATTGGTATTTGCTTTCATATTCAAACCTATCCTCCCACAATATGTGGTGAAAATTGAGAAAAGGCAGCATAAACAACGTTGAGTAGAATGTTGCAAAGGGCATGTGTTTGATATAACCTCAGCATTAATTCAATATTACATAGTAAATAGTTCTCATTCTTAAAAGAAGCTGTCTATCAAAGCTTAGTGCGGATCAAACAAAAAACCATTTATCTATTTGATTGTTTGCTTGATTTTGAGTAAGTGAATTCAGAGGCATTGCCAAATATCATATTTCATTAGTTTACACTCCATGACTTTGATCTAATCTAAAATACTACAAATCCTTCAAATGAAAAAAAAAATCAATCCCAAAATCCATGCGGATGATCTGACCAAAGGTCCAAAATTAAAAACATAATGTCAAATGAAATAAAGGTGTGGACCAAACTAAACCAAGACCTCTGGAAGAGGCAGTTCACCATTCGTCTCCACTGTATGTTAAAATAATCTTGTAATCTATGTAACAAGTATACATGCAATATGTTTTTTTCGGCTATATTATTTGGTTTAATGTTAGAATGAAACATACAAGTTGAAGCCTCTGTTCTTGTGTCTGTCTTTGTGCATGCTTTCAATTAATTTATCTCATTAAATGTGAATAATGGATATTCCACAAATATACAGTCTGAATGATCCCTGTTTTCTGCTTCCACTGTATGATTGTACTTTACAACTTTTTAGTCCATGGTATGATCTTTGCTATGCCCAATGCAAACAAGTACAAATACACATATCAGAAGCATTATAGTGCTGCAGAAATCTGGAGAAAGCTTATGATAGATCTGGAGAAAGCTTATGACAGGGTGCCCAGAGAGGAACTGTGGTATTATATGAGGAAGTCTGGAGTGGCACGCAAGTACGTTAGAGCCGTGCAGGACATGTATGAGGACTGTAAGACAGTGGTAAGGTGTGCTGTAGGTGTGACAGAGGAGTTCAAGGTGGAGGTGGGACTGCATCAGGGATCAGCTCTGAGCCCCTTCTTGTTCGCTATGGTGATGGACAGGCTGACAGACGGGGTTAGACAGGAATCTCCATGGACTATGATGTTTGCAGATGACATTGTGATCTGTAGTGAGAGCAGGGAACAGGTGGAGGAGAAGCTAGAGAGGTGGAGGTTTGTCCTGGAAAGGAGAGGAATGAAGGTTAGCTGCAGTAAGACAGAGTACATGTGTGTGAATGAGAGGGACCCAAGGGGAAGAGTGAGGTTACATGGAGAATAGATCAAGAAGGTGGAGGATTTTAAGTACTTCGGGTCAACAATCCAGAGGAATGGAGAGTGTGGAAAAGAGGTGAAGAAGCGTGTACAGGCAGGATGGAACGGGTGGAGGAAAGTGTCAGGTGTGATGTGTGATAGAAGAGTTTCAGCTAAAATGAAAGGAAAGGTGTACAGAACTGTGGTGAGACCAGCGATGTTGTTTGGTCTAGAGACAGTGTCACTGAGGAAAAGACAGGAGGCAGAGCTGGAGGTAGCAGAGAAGAAGATGCTGAGGTTCTCTCTGGGAGTGACCAGGAAGGATAGGATCAGGAATGAGTACATCAGAGGGACAGCACATGTTAGAGGTTTTGGAGATAAAGTCAGAGAGGCCAGACTGAGATGAGATGGACCAAAGAGGAGGTCTATGGATGTAATGAGGGAAGACATGAAGTAGTTGGTGCGAGAGAAGAGGATTCAAAGGACAGGGTTAGATGGAGGAAATTGATTCGCTGTGGCAACCCCTGAAGGGAAAAGCCGAAAGGAAAAGAAGAAGATAGTGCTACAGAAACCCCTGCCAACATTAATCTGATCTATATAATTGATGGGATTTTGCACATTGAATAAAATATGTTCGATACAAAGTAAGTCTTGATTATATGACTTTGTAATTTCATTAAATAATCATTCAGCTTTTCTATGACATTCTAAAATGTTGGGAGGTTGACATATTCTGTACTGTCCACAGAAGTGTTTGTCATTTATGTCATTCTGTGCTACTGAAAAAAATGACCTCTCCTCTGATATTGGTCTACCCACTGAAAATTCTTCTTTTACTGCACCTTTCAAAAGTTGTCTTATCCATCCATTTCTCTCTGGCACTCTTCTTCCATATTTTGAGCCTGACTTGGTTTCACTTGAATATAAATAAAGTATTCTTTAGCAAAATGTTTGTGCGCGTGTGTGTGTGTGTGTGTGTGTGTGTGTGTGTGTGTGTGTGTGTGTGTGTGTGTGTGTGTACGTGCACATGTCTACCAATAAAAAATGAGGGAGACTTAAGAAGCATTTATCATGATTAGTCATTCATCAGTGGGCCAGAAAGGGCCTTTAATATCACTGACATTCTCTCTTTTTTTCCATCCTCATTTTTTACTGCACCCTTCCCTTCCTCACTTGGCTCTGCTTTACAGAGGCTGTTTTCATCAAAGTAGCTCAATAATCAGCAACTGCCATCCTTTTCCACCCACCTCCTCATTCCTGTAAGAACACTCATTAGCTTGACCTTGGATGTTGTTGGGGCACTGGGCGAGCAGTTGTTATCCATATTTGCAATCATGGCCTCAGCTCAGCAAGCCAACATGATGGTGACGATTGATTAAGCTTTTCTCTCGCTTAACAGCCAGTATGGGAACACCTGATTGAGTCTGTGCTCCATTAAGGATGTACTGTACTGCCATGTCTGCCTTATTTTCTCTACATAGCAGTAAGTAGTGTCAAAGTGATTTACATCATTAGTACTTCAGTTCACAGATGTTTGAAATGATTACTTTTCATTAAATCACATTCATTTGTCTCATGAAATATATGGAAATAAGCTAAAACCTTTTAACATACCTTTATCCGTTGATAATTTCAATTGAAAAGATCAGATTATTCTGTTTATATCACTGCTATCAAAACACCATTCTGTGTGTTAGAAACTCATAGATAGTTGATGTATAAAATAGAAAATGTTACACATGATTTTTATGGATCATAAAAATCATACTCAACAAAAATTGATGTCAACCATAAATTGAAGTAAAAATACATCCATTTTTTATTGATCATCTCATAACTAACTGAGAAATAACAGGACATGGTAAAGCATTAGAACTGATCCACATGAAGCATGAATCCCTGTTCTGTCTTCAAATAGCTCTGAGTAAAAGCAATCACTACAAGCATTGAGCCCGTTCCACATCTTTCCACAACATGGTGTCTTTCTAGTTCACTTTTGATCTCCAGTGAGACAAAGGGTGCAGGGATATGCTAGACAGTCATTTTTAACCTTTCTTAGAGAGCTGAGAAAATCAAGTGTGGTGTTAAATCTGATCCTGTCAGTGCGGTTGACGGCTAGAGGGGACTCTGTAAGAGGCTTTATTTCTGCTGCGGATCTGTCTAAAGCAAAGATAAGAGAAGAGGAAGTCTTTGAGAGCTCACTGTCTAAAAGAAATTCCTTTCTTTTCCTGTCTCGCAGGAACAAAAAATCAATTCTCATTTGATTGTACTTCCTGGTGTTTGGACTACGCCAACAAAAGGGACTGTGCACACCTGCTGCATGTGAACAACCTAAACAGATGCAAACATCAAGGCTTAAACAGTCAGCAGTCTGACACATGGTCCTTCGGTCAAACTTATTGAAGCCTAATTTATCCCTATTTGTTTAATACTTTCACTCTAACTGCTGAATTCTAACCTTTGATCTGCTGACAGCTCTTAGGGTCAGCCAATCTTTAAGATGAGTGGTTTGATGGTGGCACTGATTGGAGACCTGGAGTCTGTCTCTGCAAAAACGGGTGAATTATTCTTTGTGGACTTTTTGACACAGTGCCGAGGGTTTGAAACTCAATTTTTGATCATTGCGAGGATGGTCAAGCTTTCTTCCACTGGTGAGTGACATTAGATGACATTAGATACACACATTATCTTAATTTATTAGCATTCTGGGCTGGGTGGGACATTTGCAAAACAATTACTAGGATAGTTTCCACTTCATTTGTCACTTTTTTGAATCAATGTGTAAAGTGTGTCAAAAAGCGAGTATGATTAAAGTCAAGCATTCATGTCAAATTGTGTTTTAAATTTATTACTAAGCTCTTCTCTGAGTATCAGACTGTTTTTCTGGCCTAGCCTCATGACGGAAAAAGCATAACCCTAATCATGCATTTCAAATCTGCGTTGAACTCTTACATTACCTATCCACAATGTATCTGCTCATTTTCTAACTGGTGTGATAGAAAATTTCCCCTAACTGGTTTGAAATACTGAATGTATTCTAAGACAACAAATTGTAAGAGTTCAGCAAAGGAGAAGGTGAAATATTTCAATTGCCTCTATGTGGCTGTTTGCGGTACAAATAATAAATTATTGATTTGGAGTTGTGGTGACGAGTGTTAGGTTTAGGGAGAGACAGAGAGTTGAACCCTGCATGAGACTGAGTGAAGCTGGGTGAATCCTGCAGCTACATGTTTAACCGACATCATCATGGATGTGGCTTGATAAGATTGATAATGGAGACAAACGTCTACTTAAAACATTCTGTACAGTTACAGTATGTATAAATAATTATCCAGTCATTGAAAAGAATAAATACTTAATGCAGTGAGGGCCTTCTTATTTTCTTTTATTTCTGGTGGAGAGAGGGTGTTGTGTGGCAGAGAAAGTGATATAATAAGACAACATTCCATCAGGGCTGATTCATTGAATATGTTTCTCAATTTTTAGTCAAAACAGAGCTGTCATATGCATATGTAAATTCTATTGACTTATGGTGTTGTTTACTTACCAAAATTGTATTGGAGCAACACAAGAGTTTCCAAAGGAAATTCCAATTGTTGGAAAATTGCAGACCCAAAAGGTGTGGAAGAGTCTGTTACTGTTATATACTACTACAACAACAACAACTACTACTACTACTACTACAACTACTACTACTACTACTAATAATAATAATAATATTGTCAAATTTGGGGCAGGTATGAAGGTTTGACACAATAAAGTCTCTTACTTGTAAGACAGCAACAGTCCAACAAGGAGCCTATAGCATGGGAATAGACAACTTTACGTGCACCAGCAAGCAAACAAGAGGAACAGTCTTTCATCAATCATCTCAACAAAACATCCTGTACAGAGGGAGTCATATAGAAAATTGGGTGTTCCTGCAAATCGCCTAGACAATTGCTTTGAATGATCTGGAGGGATAAAAGTTTCCTCACAACACTCATCTTCTCAAAACACTCAGCAAAAAGCAATCTATTGACATTAGATTCATCTTATTAATCTAGGGTTAGACAGGCAAAGGTGTGGTAGACAAATGGCAGATCTGTCATTTGTAGCTCCTTGTTAACTTTCACATCAGCTGTGCTAAAACATTGGATGTGTTAACAAACTCAGGTGTTCTCTCCTTGGAGTTGCCACACATAGTCATCGATAGCTGTGTTCAACAATTATGTGATGATAATAATAGAGAGTGTGACATTGAGTTTCTGAATGTTGCACACCTTCTGTATGTCAACACACAAACGAATAATGATAACAACAATGAACAAGTCTCAAGACTTTTGAGGATGAGCATTAAGTCAAGTTTCAATTAACAATTTGTGACTTAGGTCCCCATTTATTCTAACTATGCTAAACTACTCCAAGCTAACCCCACGTCCAGTTAGTCAGCATGCTAAAATCACAGAGATACAAGCAAATAATCAACCCCAGTTACCCCATCTCAGGAGGCAACAAAGCATACACTTGCATGCAGTTTGACTGAGGCTTAACAATTACTCACTGTGTGTGTGTGTGTGTGTGTGCGTGCGTGCGTGCGTGCGTGCGTGCGTGCGTGCGTGCGTGCGTGTGTGTGTGTGCGCATCTCAAGCCTCAATAGGGGATCTGTTGCAAGCAGGATGACAGATTGTCCAGACAATTGCTTTTAACAAGCTGCAGGGAAAGTAGGGCAAAAAAATAGTAATTTCTCACCTCACTGATCCATTTCCCCTCAATACATATTTTCTTTGGCTGTCTATCAGTTATAGTTGGACACTGTCAGCACGGATCTCGCACATGTGTATGCATAATAATTTAAATGTAAGTATAAAGCCAAAACAAGGTGCAGCTTGATGTTGAAGCTATATGTTAGGGCATGTATAAGTTTTTATTTTTGTTAGTTTATTTGCATGCCATAAAAAATAGGCCAAGTGGAGAACAAGTAATCAATGACAAACCAGTTGGATTTAGGAAAAAGGAATAAAGAAAGCAAGTAAGAATGAAAAGAATACATACCTATATCTATATGAATGAATTAGACAGAAATGGAATGATAAATTATATAGTTGTGTCTATTATTACTGAAAATAGTTTTCAAGTATTATTATTTCTATTACAGTTTTATTTTAAGGTTTATGTATTCACAAATTTGCCATAACTTGGACAGTGGTCTCAACTGTGACAACTCAGGCAGCCCAGAGAGAAAAAATATTGTCTTTTCAAAACTGAACTCAGCTCATCTGGAAGTGATTGAAGGGCACAGCATGACCCATAATTATCATGTCCAGTGTCTCGCTGAACACTTGACATTCTGGACAACTGGCTCACTAGGGAAGAAATCATGTAATTAAGTAAGTAAGTTATTAAATAAATACATCAATGCATAAATAAATAAATGAATGAATACAAGAGCAAAATTCAATCTGGTGCAGCAGATGTCATTTGTCATTTTTGAAGGTTATTTGTGTGTTCAATATGTTATCATTTGAAAAGAAAAAAAACTTGGGATTGTATTGTTGACTGTCTGGTGTCCAACAGACCTGTCAAACCGCAAGTGTCATTTTTGGAAAATAAAATATAAATACAGTATATTGGTTTAATCTCCAGGTGATGATTCTGTTCTTAAATTGGAAAGCTGACAAACAATAAGCATCACAGAGAAGTGTTTGTCAAAAAGGTAACTAGTTTCTTAATAAAATAATGTGATGGTGCAGGAAATGCAAGAAATACTAACTTGGATTTTCATTTTTAAATAATATTATAACGATCTTGTCTGCTCCTATGGTGACTTCATGTTTGTTTTCACTAACTTTATTGAGCAATTGTTAATGGTTGTTTTTCATAAGTTATTATTAAATTTTAATATAGAAATGTTTAATTTAGATTTAATTCCATCTACACCCAAAATAAATCAAACAAACACGACATCCAATCTTTAAAAAAATGTTTTTGTAATATATTCGATCTAAATCCAGTACATTCCTGTTTATGCAAGACTATGGTGGTCCTGGCGCTGTTATGATACTTTTGAATATTAATATGTTTACGAGCATTAGCATGTGCTAACCTCTCTTATCTCTTCCTGTTATTGTCTGCCTCTGTCACCCTCCTCTTTCCCACTCTCTCTCTGCCCCTGGTGTGCTCTTTTTCAGCTGAAGCAGAGTATCGTTCCATGCATAACTGATTAGAGAATTCAGTTACAAAAGGATTATCGTTTCCACCCGTCCTGCATTAGCACCTTTGATCGTGTCACAACACAGAGCACAAACATTCAGAATTGCATAGAGCAGAATGTGCAGACAGTACACGTGATACTGCTGGTCAATGAAGTGTGTGAGTGTGTGTGTATGTGTGTGTGTGTGTGTGTGCGCGCGTGCGTGCATGTCTGTGTGTGTGTGTGTGTGTGTGTGTGTGTGTGTGACAGGATCAAAGGTGTTTGTGCAGAAAACTCAGAAATGTTAATCTTTCAGTAACAAAACTCCCTAATCATTTATGCATGGATTAAAACTTTTCCTCTCCTTTAATGTTGCATCCCAGAGAAAGAGACAGAGCCCTGCCATTATTAATATACGGATTAATTTTAAGCACAGGAGCTACCACTGCTCCAAATGTTGCTGAGAAGATAAGCAATTTCAAAGGGCAAAGAAACTCTCGAATAAAAATAACACACTGAAGTGTCCTGTTTATATGTGCAATTTAACTGACTCACAAATTCACTAGAGTTGGTCAACAATACATGGAGCTTTATGATTTGAAGTACTGTACGTGAAATTTGGTGTGAGAGCTTCATTCAAATACCTTTAATAGCATTGAGAAACTGAGCAGGAAATTCTCCCTTTCCATTAACACTTGGAAATTTAGTTTGAAATGAAATGAAAACTACTTCTTTTTTACTTTTTTACAGCTGTTTCATTGACATTTACAAAATTATCACCATATTCCTTTGGCTCAAACTGTTATGCTTTATTGCAAAACAGCAGGCACACTACTACCTGTGATGAACAATATTAACAGCCTCTTACTTGTTTTCACATGATCGCCACTGTAAATGTTCAAACTGTAAATTTCCATCAATTAAATGGAAGCTGTTTCAGTTGTAATGTACTGTATTCCTTAGATAATCCACACAGACAGTGAGAGAACACACAACTTGCACACAGAAAAGAATCAGACCCAGAACCTTTTTGGTTTGAGGCAACCATGCTACCCACTGTCCCACTGTGCCACCCTACTTTTTCTTTTTATATTCATTTTCAGCTGTGCACATTATATTGACAATGACAATAATTGTGGCCTCTGTTCCACAGTGTGGTCATTGTAATTTGCAGTTCTGAACTTACGGTACTTTGCACCAATCAAAACTGAAGTACAGAGGCGGCAGGCTTTCCTCTAACTATTATTTTAATATTACATTTCATATCCATGACCTGCGTTCATGGATCAGACTTGTTTTTGGTTTGCATTTTAACACAAAATATCTACCAATTTTCAATTCGACTCTTACTTCAACTGTAATACTCTTGCAATTTTGTTCTCAATGCATGGATGTAGGATAATTCCAAAAGTCATCCAGTCCAGCTGCATTCGCAGTCAAACCCATGTTTTTACAACATTTTGATTTACAAGAACACATGTGTCATTTTCTATGAGATGGCTCAGTTTAATGAAATAAAGCTTAAAACCATATTCAAGATCACGAGGAAATGGAGTGCATTTGTTATGTTACAATTAATTGTCATTGAAAGAGATGATTTAATCCAAAAACAACTGTTGTGGAAATGAAAAGTCAGCAAATCTTTGTCTTTTTCAAAAGAACCTTGAAAAAGGGCAATTAAGCTTTGATGAAAGCTGTAGTTCAGTAAATGTTGGTGAAATTTTTGCTAAAGTTGAGATATATTTAATTTGTAGAGGATCTAGATTTACTCCATGATGTTGTAGGCTGTGCATTATAAAAATTTGCAGCATCATCCATGATCTTTGTTGCCTGTCCCGTACATTCTGATCACAGGAACCTGTCACGCCAAACAATCCCTGCTGCTTGTGAGTCTTTCTTTAAAAATGTGAGTCTATTCATAGCAACTTAACCTGTGTGTCTCTTTTGAACTCTGAGGAGTGTGAAAACTGCCCTGCCTTTATGTGATGAATATACAGTATAATGATTTGTATACAAGTGAGGCCTTCTGCATATGTGCTGGATCAGCTAGGTTGGTCCCAATCTCACATTCACACCTCCCTTAACACAGTTAGTATTCCATAGCTAAAGAGCATTTCCTAATTCCTATTTGACAATTTAATGAAGTGGTTGAGCCAGTGATGATATTATCAAGGCCAGAAAACCAGCATCAGCAACATTTTATTACAGTATTGAACTTCATGGTGGCATTTTAATCAGAGCTAATCAACATTTGGGAAAAGAAAACCAATTTTTTCCAGGACAAGATGTCAAAAGCAGTATCGGTTAAATATTTCTTTGGACTTTGACATTAAGTAATTTTAATCAGATATATTCACAGAATCAGTCTTAATTGAAGCAATGATTTTAATCCCTTGAAATTTTCTAGCTAAAACTATTTACATTTTTTCCACAAATTTATGCTAAACACTGGAGAATTCTGGAGAAACCTGGCTGTCTTCATACTGAACCTCTATTCTTCCCCCTGTCATATTGACCAACTGTGATCCACACATTTAAAATCAATTTCTTTATATTGGTAACAATATTGTCTGTATGTATGTGTTTGTATGTGATCTGATGTGTGTGTGGAGAGGGGCTCCCTATGACTGTGAGGTTTAATGAAAATCAGATGTCTCTGGTTGGAGAGAGAGACGAGGAACATACAGACTGTTAAACACGATAAGTAACCAAACACACACACCTACACGCACACACACACACACACACACACACACACACACACACACACACACACACACACACACACACACACACACACACACACACACACACACACACACACACACACACACACACACACAACACTCACCACCACCACTATCATCACTACCACCAGTGGATTTGCATCACTGTAAATTCATTTTATACTTTATCTTTGTTATGTTTACTTGAATGTATACTTGCACACAGCAATCCTGGCTCTATTATAGCATATGTACAAAGCCCCTGGAGAAATCAATTTAGATGAACACACAGGTAGGGGATGCAGCTTCAAGGACAAATCAAAGAAAAAAACGGGTCCCTGTCTGTGTTCTGTTTTATTCTTCTACTTTGTGGGTTCCATTTCTTCCACTTGTCCATCCATTCATTGTCTGTGCTGCATTGTAAAAGCTAATTACATTTTGAATAAAATATGTTATCCATACCTGCATCCAACTCAAAAAGAATGAACCAAAACAGGAACATTAAATGTATGTATTTGATGACAATGACAGTGTGCACGCTGACAACCGACTCATGCTTTGAAAAAAGGAGTAAGATGTGTCTACAGGTCATGAGTGTGTTTTTTATAGTTTTGAGGCCGGGTTTCCCTCATCGCGTGGAATTAGTTCTTTCAGTTTATTGCTGATCGGCATCATTTAGTGGCGGCACTGCTAGGTGGATCATTAACTCATTGGATCATTGGATATTGCCGCTGGCGTCCAGAATTGAAAATCCAGCAAACAGACTTAATATACTAATGATTTTCCACATGGATATTTAGCTTTTGTTAAATTCTGTTGCAGATGCGTATTTGTGGAAGAGAGACTCCAAATCAAGAGAGTGGAAACATAACCTTAAATAAAACTCAAAATAAACTTACAGAAGCGTGCAGTTCTAGGGCATGTGTTTGAAGCAGATATTATTTTTATTTACCCATTTATTTCGAACTTTTGTTTATGTCTCACCCAAGGAATGATCACCAGCGCTCTCTGAAATTCTCCTTAGTGTCACCTCAGTGTTCAGACATTCTGGAACAAATTTTATTTTCTCTCTCATTGTTTAGTCTAATTTTTAATATTATCATGTCCTAGAAACTCATAAGGCACTGTTATTGTGAGCTGTTTAATTTTGGAGATAATAGCACGGGACAGATATTGGCAACAGGTCAATACATGCTAAAGAAAATTACTTTGACCTTTCTTAACGTTTTACTGTGATTTATTTTCATCCATTTCAATGTGTTATTAATTCGTACTCTTCCTGTTGTAGACATTTAGAAATGCACCGATGTGTTGCCCTTTAATTAAATGATTTAATGTCAATCATGTGACACATGCCACCACTTTGCTCTGGAGTCAGGATTGTTTATTTGGTTAGAAGCTTGGTAGTATGACTGGTTGTTAGAGCTGTCACCTCTAAACCCTGAAATCCCAACCTGGGGCCTTAATCTGTGGAGTTTACATGATTTCCCTGCCTTTTTGTAGGTTCCCATTTGTGGCTTGAGGCTTGTCCACACAATGAAAAACATACAATACACATAGATAAACTGGAGGTAATATTATACACAGTTAGAAATAATCAACAAATTTTAAATGCAGTCAAATTTCAAATTATAAGTTAAATAAAAATAAATGAAAATACTCTGATTAACATATACTTACAGTATTTAATGGAGATCACAAAGTATTGAAGTTGAGACACAGAAAAAAAAGCAGTAAAGATTTAAACAGCAGTCGTAATTATAACGCTGGAGCTTGGATTGGCCATCATTTTATGACAATAGGGGCAACTTGAGCATTACGGTAATGAGTGGCTGATGAATCAGGGCTTTTGGGCTGATGGAATCGGGTGAATGGATTGGACCTTGTGTGTTTGCTGAACAGAAACAGGAACTCGGCAGCCACAGTCATACTGTACACACAAATACAAACAAACTGGCAGAGTAAGAGAAATGAGGCCAGAGGAAACACACTGTCATTCAGGGAAAAGCAGAAAGTCCAAATTAAAGACAGAATGTAATACATACTGTATGTGCTGATTAAAAGCCTTTAAAGTAGACAAAAATCTTGAATTAATGCTGCGTTTAAAAGCTTATATGGGCTTGGTGCTTGTTTAGATTGTCCTTGTGCTGATATCCTTTATCTATACACAGAAACTTTATTTTTTCTTTTTTTGTTTACTGAAATCAATGAAGTTAGCATTTATGACTGAAATGACACACAACAAAAATGATAAAACGTTTCTCTGTACTCTTGCCAGACGGTGCCACAAATCCTCTGCCAGCAACTGAGACAAATACTTCACTCAGGAAGGGCTGAGTTTTAGGAAACATCACATATACTGTATTACCCCAACTCTCTTTGAGAAACAAGGTCTGCCAACAGTACATATGAGTGATCTCTCCATCTCTCTATCCTCTTCCCATTTTCTATCATGTACTTTTATGCTTCCATTTTCACCCCCTACAGTTTCTGCTTCATAATCAAAAAAATACAGCTCTCTTAGACAGGCAATAAGCGGTCAAGCCATAAGAGAATGTTTTCCTTTCCTGATATTTCTCAGCGGCATCTTCATATAATTTTCTTGTGCTCAATGGGCTTCTTTAAGATCTGGAATGAGATCAAATTGCTTAAGAGGAAAACAATAACACTGTCTACTTGTCTGTGCATGTGAGCAGGTGTGCATGTGGCTTCATTTGTGTGTGTGTTGTATACAAGCATTCACACCTGCCTCTGGTTAGTGCTGTGTGTGCGTCTCAGTTTGGCTACAAGCTTTGTTTCTTTCTGATATGGTTTTCAGTCATCTGTAACGATGGGAATTGTATTTACTAATGGAGTCGTTTTGGGAGAGGCAAGGCCCAGACAGAAACAGAGCTGTCTGACCCAAGATAAGACCTTTGTTTATTGGCATTTCTTTTCATTGCTGCACCTAATTCATCAGGTGTTTTCACTGTGATATTTAATCTCTATTAAACTCACATAGCATAAAATTCAGTTCAGGTACACTTATGTTTGGTTTTGTCTTAACCCACAATTGTTTGAACAAGGCTTAAAAAGGAATTTTTGCATTTTTGCATGTTTTGCACATATTTAAATGTATGAATTATTGATTCTTAATCTAAGGTTCATGAATTGGTTCAATCACTCAATTTGATAATTATTGCATAGCTATAGTGTTTGAAAAGTAATATTTTTGGGTGATTCCAAATTAAAACTATAGAAGATTATGTTTAGAGATTAATTTGCATAGACAGTTATTCTAAAATAAGTCTCATTCTAGGAGTCATAGCAGTTCTGTTGAAATCAGCTAAATATTCAGACATGCATTTGGAAATAAACTCTTGGCAAGCACTTCGATTCTCTCCAACTATGATATATGTTTTGACTTTTGCTTTCCTGCCACAACTCATCTCAGCCAATGCTCGAAGTCCTGTTTTTGAAAATGTCCTGTGTTTGCGGCCATTTCTCATCTCCTGTCTTAGATGACCTTTTGTACCCATTCCAGAAATTTTTAGTAAGGATTAGTAATTTATCCATAAAAATACAGTATGTTAAAGTAGAGTGGTTTACAAAGATCAGGTTTCTTCCTGACAGGGTATAAAATGGGTTGTCAGAAATAAAATGCCAGTTGTTATATTGATGATAAAAACTAACTCCATCATTTTGGAAAAGTTCATACCAGAATAGTTCTCAATTTAATTGCTAAAGCTCTCAGTACATGGGTGATACTATTTATTCTCATGGGGGATAATAATGAATCCCCGGATCATCAGTTCAGTGAAGGTACCATAACAACACTATACCACCTGCCATGAAGTTGCTAGCAAATGACCTCTAGAAGCACATCTGGAGTTGAATCAACACAGGATCATGGAATTATGCATCATTGACGTACCACCTACATTGAGTCCAATTGGGTGAATAAGGAAATTTATTCTAAACTGAGAGATCAACAGTCCATAAAAAGTGCCACCTTGCAGAGTAACTGCTGTTAAAAAATGGTGTTTGATGATGAATGATGTGTGTATAGTGTGTGTGTGTGTGTGTGTGTGTGTGTGTGTGTGTGTGTGTGTGTGTGTGTGTGTGTGTGTGTGTGTGTGTGTGTGTGTGTGTGTGTGTGTGTGTGTGTGTGTGTGTGTGTGTGTGTGTGTGTGTGTGTTTGTGTGTGTGCGTAAAAATCAACTTTATTTATAAAGGACTTTTTATGCAACTTAACTTTGTTCAAAGTTGCATGAAAATACATGTGCAAAATACTGTAACAATTAACTTTCATTCATTCATTCTCTGCCACGGTATCTGCTGTAGCGGGTTACGGGGAGCTGTAGCCTATCCCAGCTGGCATAGGGCATGAGGCGGGGGACACTCCGGGTACGGCACCAGTGCACCGCGGAGCCACACAGACATACAACCACTCACACACACTCTACGGGCAATTTGGGACCGGCCAGTTAACCTGAAGCGCATGCTTTTGGAGGTGGGAGGAAGCCGGAGAACCCGGAGAGAACCCATGCGGACACCGTGTGTTTACTCTGTGTGCAAACTCCGCACAGAGCGGGACTCGAATCCGGACCTGCCGTGTTGTGAGGCGACAGCACTACCCACTGCGCCACTGTCCCGCCTTGTTAACAATAAAATGTTAACTTTGCAATGTAAAGTGTTTCACAGAATTCAAAACAATAAACCCAATTAAAGGAAGAAAAAAACCCACTCATTCCCAGCCTCCATACTAGATATGGACACACACACACACACACACACACACACACACACACACACACACACACACACACACACACACACACACACACCACCACCACCACCACCATCATAGACACGTGGCATGGCATGGTGCTGAGGATCAAGGACGTGGGGCCACAGGCCGTACCTTCAGGGGGATTAGCACCCACCCACTCCGATAGAAAGGTGGATCCCCACATGGAAGAGAAGAACCACCAGCTGGCCAGGTTTAAGGGAGCCAAGGACATCACCCCCATCAGCAAACTTGACACTGCCTCCAGTGTGGAGGAACCCCCCCCCCACGAGGAAAAATCCGGAGTAAAAGCTAAAGACTACAAGCATATAATAGGACTAAAAGAATAATTATAAAGAAATAAAAACAGTACAAAAAAATCTAGAAATTAGAAATTATACACACACACACACACACACATAGCACGCACACACACACACACACACACACACACACACACACACACACACACACACACACACACACACACACACACACACACACTAAAGTGGTAAAACCACTTGCATTTATATTAATAAAAATGAATGAACATGACTGTGATATTAACTTGGTATATCTTCTTCCTGATTATTATGGCGTTATTAGCAATCAAATATATAGTGGAAGGGGCTGTCCTCTCACTGTCAAATAAATTGAAAATGCCTCTATCTTTCTCACGCCCTGGTCACTTTTCCCATTAGCCCCACACCCCCCTGCAACGAAATGAGTCGTCAAAGCTTCCCAGCTAGAATTACCTGGGACAAGACATTACCACCATTGGTGGAAATATTACATCATCCTAGTTTTAATAATAATTTAGTGTTGGGTAATGTGGTTGTATTGAGATGGGGTGATAATGATATTAAAAGGTATTATATGAGGTGAGTTTGAGGTCATGAATGAAATAATGAGGGTGTTTTAGGTGAATTAATATTTTGGGGTTAAGGATGTGAAAGCAGGAAGTCCGAGTTTCCAAATCCATTCATATTATAAAATGTGAGAGATAATTCTCCAGGAAAATATTGCAGTAATATAGACTCGGTCACCCATTACACCTTTTTCTTTCCTTTTTTTTTAATGCTGTGGAGCAATGTACCTATTATTATATGTAGTTGTCTGAGAGGGTTCAAGTTTAAGTTCATGGTATGAAGTACAATAATGAAAGGAACACTGAATATTATATTGCAAAAATACACAGGCAGAATATGATAATTTTGTTGCACTTTTTATTCTTTGTGAACCTTTTGTAGAGTTCCTGAGAGTTCAGTATCTCCCTTTATGAAAAAAGAAGACACAAACAGAACTGAGTTTCACCCCTTGAGCTTATTTTCTTCATTTTACACTCACTCTCGGTCAAGGCAAAGAAATTGATGAATAATATAACTCTTTTTTTGTTATGACCCTGCTTTTGACCTAAAACTATAGATAAAACAAAAACATCACAAGCATTAAATTATGGACTAATGTTTTTTTTGTGGAAATTACATTGTAGGGTCAAGCAAGGGGAAAAATTGGAACAATACTGTAAGTAGGTATGCATTATGCATTCAGTGGGACATTTTATCTGATGCACTCGAGAGCTTTGGCAGGAGGATGTAAGGAGAGGTGTATGTGCGTGTTTTCTTGGTGGGGTATGGAAAGAATTGGGAGCAGGTCATGGGATTTCAGTCATGAGGACCGCAACTTCACAAGGGCAAAGGGGTGGTTTGTTACATTTGAAAGTGTCCAAGAGTCAGGGAATCCTCTCAGATTAGGAGGTATCATGACCTTCAGCATCTAATGAGAGGAAAAATCCTGGAACAAATTTTATAACTTGCACATACACACACGTATACTTTCTCGCTGGGATACTCATTACTTGAGAGTGAGGACAAGCTGGTAAAGAAAGCCTTGGATTTGCTACCATAAATCCAGCTTATGGACAAATGGCCCCCACAAATGCCTCCACAGCAAAATGCCTTCACAACAAATTCACAAATGCGGAGAGCTAGAGAGTCTGCTTTGGGCTTTGCAGGAGTGATAAAGACTGGAGTGATGACAAAAGACAGGAGATATTTCAAAGCAAAAATAAATTATTGTGCTGTATTAGAGACACCACAATATTTCTTCTGAAGCTTCTTGTGGATGATTTAGCTTGGAATGTTGCCAGGCCCCCTGAGTTCTACCTCTTTATCATGTGAAGATCTTACTCACCCATTTTATAGTAAACTTTTTTGGACTGAGAAATGGTATTAAAGAACATGCCAGTACCATTTTTGACTTCTGATTAGAGTGGGCAGCTCCAAATTCACGCACTTTCTGTTTAGAGCTGATGGGTAAAAATCAATCTGGGAGAGACCTCTTTGAGTCACTGTAGAGGCTATTAGTTGGTATCTTGATCGAAGGTTCTGTTTTGTGGTAAATGTTCCTGCTTCCTCTAACAAATTAATGGATTACTTGTCTGTAAAACCAATTGGCTGGTCATTATCCAACAGAGGTTGCTCACTTACCTTCACAATGACATACTGTACATGTCTTCATGCTCGACAGCCAGATCTAACCAAGCATGCAGAGATTGAATTAATGGTGCAGCATGCAACACTAATAATTTTCCACCTTATCATATGTAAATAACCAACCACAGCACAAAAGAACACTGGTGAATATCCAGAAAACAACAAGGCACAGGGCCTCAAGGCATGCTGGGAAACTAACCCAAAATATAGAAAAATAACCAGTATGCCATCAGTTTTACCAGTATAAGTTAGCATAGTGCGCTTACTGAGTACATTAAATGTTGTTCCTAGAAAAGACATTGAAAAGCTGAAGGACCAACAAACTCAGTAAAAACATAAAGTATTGTATATTTCTGCTCAACACCACAAATGTCAACGTCATTGCAGGGCTCTCCTAAAGTGGACTTGATATCATGATTTTAAAAGGAGCATTTTTACAGCGATGTAGAGACAGAGGCCTGATGAGCCAGTTCAAGTAAAACTGGGGGGAACTCAGTGAGGACTGAGTGCTGGCCTAAAAGGCAGAATAGCTACTAATGGGTGAGTTCAGAAGATTGACATTACAATGAGTCAATGAACCCCGGGCAAATTTAGATACAGGACTGTAAACATGCTGAGAAACACATAAGGAGAATAATATCTAGACTACAAATTGACTGCAGCATCAATGAACCAGTACCACTGACTAATGAAGACTGGGGAGAACAACAAGAGAAAATATACTGCAGGAGCGTAATTACTGGATGGGCTCTAGGTCTGTATTGATTGGCAGCTGGAGGCAGGTAACTGACAGCTGGGCAGAGACAGTCATGACCATACAGACAGGACATATAGAAGTCATGAGAGACAGCAAACAGGATACACAACGTACAAGCATACAAGACATACAAATCACTAAGAACGAGGGTCAGGCCAGTATAAAGCTGAATGTTGAATGCATTTTTTTTTCTCCAAACTATAGATGTTGTTCTATTTTACATGAGAAGCAAGGACTTTGACCGACTTATAAAGTGAATGTGTTCACCAAAGGTTTTGCATAACATATTCAAGAGAGATTGTAAATTTGATTGGCAGTAGCTGATTGACAGAGTAAAATACATGAATGATCACTTAGTCATTGAAAAGAACAAGTCCTTTATGTTTTCATTCTGAAGTCACTCACTGAGTTAATGTCATGAATGTTCTTTCTTTTCACTCCATCTTTCAGAGAGAACATTCATTGAGTGGCATCCCACAAATTCCACTTCAATGATTCCCCATCTCGTAGTGCTCGGTCACACCTGCTCAGACACGCGCCACCACTCCACCTATTCATTAAAAGGACAGGGCTCCATGATTCGCAAAATCCGCAATTGCTATGATTACCTGATAAAACATTCCCAAAATATTCCATCAGTCAGTAGAGGGCTCAAGAGCCTTAATAAAATGTTCACTAATTACTAGGTGATGTAATTGGCTGGGCTCAGGGTCACTGTGGCATTTGGGATGTTAAAGAATATGGGTAATACAATTAGTCATTTGCATTTAAGAATAGGCAGCTAAGATGATACTGGCTTTATGATTATCACTTTGCAAGACAGGGTGAAGTGAGTACAACAAGGTTGTGCAAATATGCAAAGTACTGTAGATGTAAAGCATCTAAAGATGCTAGATGGGAGGGAGATTGCATGGGTGAAAGAAACACTGACGGCGTTACAAGGATCGACAATCAAAAGCAGATAAGGAAAGAGGAAGGAGGCAGAAAAGGAGGGAAAGTTAATGAACTCAACAGCGCTTCATTATTCCAGATCCTTTGCAGACTTAAATGTACTTTACAGGTCTGTGGCTCAAGCAGTTGTCCTTTTTATCACATACTTGAAAATGCAATTAGTGTTTTCAATTTCCCAGGCCATTCTTCTCTACTCGGTCGTGAAGCAAAGCCAGGTAATATCTGCAAATGTCCCTTCTTAAACATAGTTGAATGAATGCTTTTAAATTGAAGGGATGTTTCATTTTAAACTGTAAGATATTGAAATCTATTACTTTCACCTTATTTGAAGAAAACATGCTAAGTAGACTTAATTGACAAGTTAGTTCACACAAATAAAACCATTTACAGTATTCTAAATGTTTTTATAAGTATTAAGTTCTATTCTTTATTGATACCACTACTCCTGCTAATGCTAAACATGAAGTCTGTTTTGTCTGCAATTTGTTCATTTGTTTGATGGATACACTTACAATTGTGTGTATACATGGGTTACCATCCACTTATTTGGGAAGTTGAATACATAAAAGAGTTAGAGGAAGGCCTGCCTCCTCTGTACTTTAGCTTGTAGCCTGGGATAGTGTCCAGGAGACCATTTACCCTCGAGATGGATAAATGGCAAAAAATTGATGGAAGGATGGATGGATGGATGGATGGATGGATGGATGGATGGATGAATGGATGGATGGATGGATGGATGGATGGATGAATGAATGGATGGATGGATGAATGGATAGATGGATGGATGGATGGATGGATGGATGGATGGATGGATGGAAGTAAAAAATAGTAAGAATTTGTTTTGCAGACAAATATCTAAGAACTGTATTGATAATACCCAATGACTAACCTTATTAACTTTATCAACAGATTTTATTTTACAAGATATGATGTTGAGAGGAATATTTAGACAATAAAACACTGGTTTTAGAGTTATGTTCAAGGTCAAAATGAAGTACTGACAGTACTTTTATTCTTAACGTCTTTTTAGATGTGAATAACTTGTAAGTACTCATGTTGTTTAACCAAGAAAAAAATGCCGTGTTACTCCAGTAATGCTGATGAAGAAAAAAAATCCGTCTTAGGCATTAAAGCCAATTTTAAAAAAAATATTTGCTGTAAAGTATGTGCTATAACAATTTGAAAGGATGCAGCCCACGCACAACCATAATCTGCCCTGTAATGAGATAAAACATCAACTTGATTTGACCAAAATACCATTCATTCTGCTAGCACAGAACACAGACTAATCCTGATTTTATTTTATTTTATTTTTCTTCATTGTACTTGCTTTGCAAACCCAATTCAGAGTTGCACAAAGAATAAAAATAAAATCAGCCAATCAGCAGAAGCACTGAAGCAAATCCTCAGGAAATATGTCTTATGATTGTAATTATATTTTGGGGGAATGTCCTTAAAATGATCTTGACAGTCATTTTTGACCTTCTAATATGCTTTCCCATATTCATTAGAATAGAGTAGTGTTAAAGTCCCTGTTTTATGACTGGAACATTTTTAAATCCTTCTGCTATGAGAAAATTCTATCAAAAAGAAGTTAGTTTTGAATTTTGGGTGTCCTCATATCTTTTTTGCACCTTATTGTGATTGTGCAAGTAATTATTAATAGGGACATGCAAATTTAATATGTAGATCAGATTGAGCCAAAACTAATTCACATAGGCCCTTGAGGTACAGTATTCAAGTTAATCTGGATATTCATTTGCAACATGATATTCATTATTTCTAATTGTTGCAGAAGGAAGGAAATGCCAAACATGTGACAGTATTCACTGCCACCATAACAATTTGTCCCATAGTCAGCAAGATTTTTTTTTTTAATCCTAAATGTACCAGAGAGCTGCTGAATGTGAAGACCACAAATTTGAGTTGAGAGAATTAAACCGATTGAGTGTGGGTGCACATTTAAGAGGACCAAGAATGGAAAGCAGATGTTTGAACTGAAGAGATAAGGTATCTGATCTCTATCGGTGGTATTACTCCTTGCTCTGGCTTTATCCTCTACCTCTGGCCTCACTGATTCATTTAGGCTCATTTAGTTAATTAAGGCCATGAAATGTTTCAGAAAGCAATTATGGTATGACATTATTAAAAGACCACCCTTCTCTGTAAGTACAGATTGCGTCTGTCCCTTGTCTTCCAAGAGAAAGGAAACTTGTCTGACCTAAATGGCCATTTAAAAAGGGCTTCGATTTAAATGCAACATCAGCAACTTTCAGTTTCCTTTGTCCATTTTGACTTCACTTTATTATCTTTTCTGACTGTATTACTAGAGGAACTTTTACGTGGCAACAACAGACCTCTGCATTCTTTTCAACAGAATTTTCTATACTGGATAAAAAGGATCTGACATCTGATTACAGACAATGTGTACCACCTGATAGGTTCTTTCAACAATTTGGACGGAGGAGGATAACAGGTTAGACTAAAATTAGGTCTTTTTTTTATTTACTAATTTTGCTCAGTCATTCAAGTATTTAAGCTGTAATTTACTGCTTTTACACGCAAATATTACTTTTTGTTACTTTTGCCCAGGTTACGTGGGTGGGTCAGCAATTTATGTATTTATTACCATTCCAGACTTTTGGCTTGTTTCTACCAACTTAACGCCCTTCAAAAAAAACAAACAAACATATTCTCCTGGTGCCTCTGAGTTTCTTAAACATCTCTTTTACATTATATGCACTTCGCCCTATGTATTTGCTGCACCGGGTGCAGACAACATAGTACCAGACAAAGATGATTAAGGGAATTTGCTTATAGTAATTAACATACTGCATAAGCTGCAGTGATTTGTAGAACATGCACAGTCATTTGAATTGCATAGATATAATGTATTTGAAGGGAAGCAAAGGAGAGTTTCACAGAAGTGCAGATGTTGAGTTTCCAACTTCTCGTGCTATTTTGAGAATATGCAAATAATCCTTGAATAGACTGACACCAAAGGTCGTTAATTAACATAAGTCAATTCCACTGTGCTTCTTTTGAAATGGAGCAGCTTTCTACTTTCTCATGGTGCACGAGCAATGCAAATACAAGTCACTTCCAGTACACAGAAAACAAAATGGAGCAATACTGGGAGGGATTAATTTTTAGCTTTTACTAATAAAGATTATAATGTTTGCATGAAGACACTGATTCTCAGTGTGAGAATGCATTCAAAAAAATGAAAATACAGTGCGCCCTAGTTCTTTGCGGTTAATGCATTCCAAGAACCACACGCGATTAACGAATTCCGCAATCGAGCAATGAACTATTTGTTTTTATTTAAGGTAATTTAAACGTTTATGACTCTCCCCATACTGATATTAAACCACCTTCTATCTAAATCACCTTTTCTTATCGACTGTTTAAAGCACTTTTGTGTCTGACTTAAGTCCGAGACTCACTGAACCGAGCACACGTCAGGATGCCGTCAGCCAAAAGAATGCGCGTACGGCATCACGTGACTGCCTACCAAAAATCGGCAATGATGTGAAGTTGCAAGCGTTGATGCGCAAATGCGTGAGGGTGCCTTGTGATCCAGAAACGTAATGTAAGTTAAAATACTGAAAGCAGTTGCTAGATAGAAAATCTGACTGAAACACCTGGACACCTGCACAAAGAGCACAATGTGGATGAGATGAGAATCTGGCAAATGCAAAGGGCTAATGAGATACTAAAAATCATTCGTGCAGGCAAGTTGATTTGGGAATGTTAACAGGCAACGAGTGAATGAGAAAACTGCAAGGGGCTTTGTTGGACTGTTGGTTGCTTCTTGGCATGTCATAGAAATGTACAAGGTTTGAAGACATTTAAAGCTCGTTTTTGGTATTACATTTTTGTTTTTCTTGTTGTATATGAATTAAGTTTCCGGTTTGTGCAGGGCCCCTAGTGTCCTTTAAAGTGATTTTTTATTTTTTATTTTGTGTACACAAGTTATTTTTCTTGTTCCCACAAGATAACACGCAGAAAAAAGACACAAAATCCTCGTATAGGAGTATTAGGGCATTAAGGTTTGTGCTTCATCATTTTGAAATCCTATATGAATTTTAAACTATAGCATGCGGGAGCGTATTTACAATCTCTAACTGACCATAGATTATTGGAAAAGCGTTAAAAAAACATAAAGTTAGATCTGTGTGTTACTTTTGGAAACAAAACAGCACCTACTAAATGCTGAGATCACACCTTTTTCCAAATATATTGCAGGAATATCTCAGCCAATCCGTCAAAACACCTAGGAGATGAGCTGTTTGTTATGTTGTCCAAGTTACATGGTGTGCCAGGGGGAGTTCAAAGAAGAGCTTAAAAATAAGGCACTCTTTTCAGGTACAGTCATGTGTACCTGTCCACTCATTTTAGTCAAAGAAGTCAATACTAATGTGTTAGTAAATGCAGCTGCTAAAGCTCATTAGCTGGAGTGCTATCAGCTATTTGTGGTTAAATTTTCGGCAACACTAAACACATAAATAAATCTTAAAATTAAAAAAAGGGTTACTGGTAATTTCTTTGAATTGACATATAAGGGAAAAACTATGCAGGCTATGTAGTTTTATTACAAAGTTGAGCTCTCATGTTGCATCAGCCGTGAAAAAAATCTAATAAAAAATGCAAAATTTCTCATGTGTAAAGAAAAAAGCTGTAAAATAAAATGAAAAAAAAAATCGAAAAAAAAAATTTATTTACTATATCTATTGGTTTCTAAACTGGGTTGAAGAAATTATGCAACATAAGACAATAGAAGAGTTGAATAATAGAGCACTGAGAACATACAGAATGGTTTTGGAAATATGGATTTTTTTATTTTATTCATCTGCAGGAATTTTTGAAAATACTGAAATAGGTTCAACTACACTGGAATACCATTTTATTATTATAAATAACTGGTCTAGGCATAATGTTGCGCTTTCACAGATTACTACTGCTCCTTTGTTTGCAGAGGTCAACTCAGTAGCATCATCAGCTACGGTGAGCCGACCAGTAATGTATGTCTACAGTATTCTGACTGAACTCATCTAAATGGAAATGTTTAATCATCAGGAAGCCTGCTCGGGAAAACAAAAAAAGAGTGAAAATGTTGCTGTTCTTAGCATTTCTTTCAAACTACCACTTTAAATTAAGGCACCACTTAATCAGGATGCACCTAGACCTTGGCACATTTTGGATATGTTTGATTCTGAGTGATTTGACTTGATAAATCAGATTATTAGTCGTATATTTTTCTTTTCTAATGTAGATATTGAATTGAAAATTTAATCATTTATAGGAAGGACGTAAAAAATAAATAATTGAAGGAAAATGTTATTTCTCAACACACTTAATGTTTCCAAGGTTTGATTGAGCATACAGCATGAAAACTGACAGCTGTTATCACATGTAACTGAAATATTGTAAATATTATCCAACAGGTTTTTGGAAGGGAAAGAGTTGTTTTTGTTTTTATGATTTTCTGAATCTAAACCCTGTGATGCTATTTTAAAAATAACCTCACATCTTCTTTCTCTGGAGTCCATTAGATATTGCTAGACATATTTAATTTTTAATGTGTGAGCTTTCTCTGACCTAAAGAGGGTTCTTTTTTGTAGGAGTGCTACTTTACTTTGCTGTGTGACATATTCATTCGAACAAAACCAGGATTCATTACATACAGTTCATTATTGGTGTTGTTTCACCTCATGTACCACATAGTAACTCAGGTAGACTATTTGAGCTTTGCTCATAATGGAAAAGGAGAGCATATTGTTGGACATAAGAAGATTCCCTTTCCCTTTCATTTTCAGTAAGAGGGTTTGCTCCTCCATTTGAGTTGCCAGAAACAAAATAATTTTGTGCTCCAAATAACAGGTCGTTTTATCCTTCCCTGTGACTGAGTTTGTCACAATAACTCAATAAAGGTTCCGGATGAAATTGTGCTGGATGGATTCTTGTGTTCCTTTATTTAACTTTGTCTACAACAATGAATTATTCTATAGACCAACAACTTGATCGTATCATTTGCCATTCCTTCTATTTTATTGAATATTTAATCGATGATTTTTTTTCTAACTTGTGCCCAACATATATGTTTTATCCAATCATTTCCTTATAATGTTATAGAGTAGAGTATGGTGTTGAAGGCTACTTCATTGTGCTTTGTCAGGATATCTAATGCAGCACAATATTATCACAATAATGTCCTCTCAAAAAACCAAATCATAGATTGCAATTTAGGTCTATCCAGATCTCTGAAGAGAATGTATACTTAGGAGAACTCAGACAATTGCTGTTTCTGTTTAGGAGAGATAATGGGAAACTATGTGACATCCCCTCAGAGGCTTTCTTCTGTCCTCGAGTGTATGAATATCCACAGGGAGACAACCAGGATAGCAGGTGTCTCTATTCTTTAAGAAAAACAGCCTCTGTTGTCATCTTTTTTTGTTCAAAATCGATGAGCCATCTGTCATCTAAGTTTCTGTGTGATTACTGTAAATTGCTATGCACAAGATATTGACAAATCCATTTTCAGTCCATGAGGAGAAAGAGCACCATCCTATAACAAGAGACATGGTATAACGGTGGATGATGTAATCAACAGGCAGAGGAGGAAGTCATGGGGAAAATGAAAGAAACAGACAACAAAAAGAAGAGGAGGGATAGAGTGGAAAAGTATATAAAGAAGCTTATTCTCTGATAAATTCCTACCCAGAAAAAAGGAGTCACTTGATTTTGGGGCTCAATAGGTTGCAATTTGGTCTATTCGTCGCCTACTCCACAACTATTGTACAACCTGAAATATCTAAGCAACAATTTAATGGCTTGGAATTTAAATTCTGTACGATCATTCATGAACCCCATTTTTTAAATCTAGATCAGTATGATATGAACATGGTATTTCAGGAGTATGCAAAGAAAATATGGATACATATTGTACAAAAAAAATTGTATAACATTGATCCCACTGGATAATTGGCTGCAGTATAGTTTCAGGATAGATGCAGAGAGATATAAGACAAAAAGTGCATTCATTATTCCTTTATTCAAAGCCTGGTTATTAAAGTAATGCACTATACCACAGCAACATCCATTAATTAAATTCAACAATTACACATTGTAGCCAGCAGTATAAAATATTCCTCCTGAGCCACTGCAGAGTTTGTCCCTTCAGAACTATCATCACATTGCAGTTTTATCAATACCCACTTCTCCACATTTAATTTGTTAAATACAATTTAAAAAAAAGTCTTGATAAGGAGCACTCCTCATACTGCCTTTAGTTTCCTCCCTGTCCTCCCTGTAGATAATTGAATAAGAATAATATACCATATGATTGGTAATTCCCCAGATTTTCAATTTTGTATCTTTACAATGGAGGACACACATTTAAATTCTAATTTTGATAGTATACTCTATACTATCCTAGCATGTAAAACCAAAAATAACATTATTCTACCGCTGCTATTATTGATATGCTTAGTACTAAAATCTTCCTTTGTGAACATTTTATTGCTGATGGATTTAGCTTAAAAATAGCTCTCTCCGAACGGAACATTCCACTGGCACTTTGGCTCCATGGAAGCCAACCATGTCATTTTAATTTTCATTTCCATTACCACTTCAGCCAATGCCAAGCTGTGCTGAGTCACAATCAAAATGCACTATTTCTGGAACATGACCAACATATGGCGATATTTGTCAACACCTTTGACAAACTCGCATCTCCCCTTTAAAAAATTACGTGGTCTGACACTGAAATTATGTAGGAAATCAGAGAGATGTCTAAATGAATCCCTCTCTAGCTTTACACTGATCAATTTTAGCAACCATTCTTCAGCAATACTGCAGGGAGACAGAGAACAAGGAAAAACCACATTGAGATGAGAAGTTGCAGACAATGGGCTCTTACTGCACCTCTGCCAACAGCTTACCACCAACAGCTACTTTATATACTGCATGAAAGAAAAGAACACTGGAAATGAGTTTATACATTGTTTTTACACCTGTTGTTGTCAAAGTCTAAGATGAACTTGTGGCTTTTGAACATTACCAGCACAAGACAATGAAAGACAAACATCAAAGAAGGTACCTCTGTGTAAGGGACATGCAAATCTCTGTTTTGGTAGGTGGATGTGCCAAGTCAAATGGAGTCAAGCCAAACAGGCAGCAATGCATAGAAAAGCTCCATAAGGAGAGCCTCACAGATCTGTACTGTGGCTAATATGAGCTGAGATGGATTATTTGTGAGTCTTCTGTTAGTGTGGATATCTATTTTATATTGCAGATCTTGAATCATAGCTTAGCATTTGATCTGACCTGTTGGCCACAGCTCAGACACATGAATCTTTCCTGATTAGGCTTCATCTTGCTTTATATTTCCAGCAGTAAATGTGTGATGCAAGCTACAATAGAAAGGGATATGAGAGTCAATAACCCAGTCACAGTATTTATGTTGTTTGATTCACTGCAATTTGTAGATACAGGATTGTGGTAGGCCGAAGGCAGTGGCACACTTGTGAAAATACCCAGGAAAAACCCCACCAGCCCCTAAACGACCACTCATGTGGCCCCATTTTGCAATGACAACTAAAAAGGCAATGAATAACCAGTACCTGAAAAATGCCTCTTACATATTTACACGCTGCTTTTGTTTGAGGTAACATGTTTATAAGCTGGTTTTGTTATTTGTTGTAACGGCTACATGTTGACACTGCTGGTTGTGTGTGTTTGGTACTATCTGTTATTGTTTTAATAAGTTTAAAAGTCTGATCAATTTGCTTCTTTGCCAAGGCCCCACAAGAGTTCAGGATCACAGAACATTTGCCCAGGAGATTGTTTTGGAGATATGCAGCTTTATTTTTAACTGCCTGTTATGGAAGGTGTAGCCTGCAGCATAGTTTTGGATCCTAAACACTGCTTCTTTATGTATTGTGTTTAAAAACAGAGGTATAAATCCAGCTCAACTTATGTTGCTCTACTTGTAAAGATGATAATAAATAACTTAAAAAGCATGCATTCATGTTTTTGCTTTCACTTTTTAAACTCAGATAAAAAAGTACAAATCAAATATCTCTACACTTTCCTTAAAACATTTTAAGGACATGGGAACTGAGCTCTTTGATTCTACATGTGTGGACTCAAGTCATCAATACACAGAGTATATGTTGTTCATTACATAAAAAAGTAATACGCACACACACACACACACACACACACACACACACACACACACACACACACACACACACACACACACACACACACACACACACACACACACACACACACACACACACACACACACACACACACACACACACACACACACCACAGAGACATAGCTCATTGAATGGCTGAGGCATACCCAACATTCTCACCTTAAATTTTGAAATGTTAGATGGTAGATATGCTTCAAAACACACTTGATCCTGTGCAATCTAGAAGCAATAAAAATGAGATTTGCTGAATTCATAAAAATATATCCAAGAAGATTTAAAGAGCAAAATCACTGACAGATGTTTCTTTAGCGAGACCGTATTTTCAATGCATAAATTGTAGAGACCTTTCCCCTCCCTCATTATACAATATTACACGTATTTTAATAGAGTTTAAACGGCCATCCCCAAAACCATCATCTCTGTACTCTTAACCTTTGTTGATCGCTCAGAACACAGAATAATTCAACAATATTACAGTTCTAAATCTAATATGTTCATTTTACTAGCTTTCTGGCATATTTGTGTATGTGTGTGTGTGTGTGTGTGTGTGTGTGTGTGTGTATACTGTACATATATATATATAAAACAGAAACAAATAAAAGGTCTTTGTTTCTGTTTTATATATATATATATATATATATATATATATATATATATATATATATATATATATATATATATATATATATATATATATATATATATAGACACACACACACAGTATATATAAACAGAAACAGAAACAAGACCATTTAGAGCGGAAGAGCGACAGAAAGTTCAGCACTATGGACTGCACACCGGAGCGCCGCAGAGGAGAAATCAGTTCAGTGGATTAGAGTTGCGCAGTCATGTCTCCTTGAACTACTGGAGCCTGTGCTACACACCACTATCCAAACGCTGTCGTCCTGTTCAGGTGGAGATATTGTTGCTATTTCCTTTGATTTAGAAATCGCCAAATGACCTAGCTGCTCAGACATGTGCGCAGCTTCCAGGCACAAACCGGTCGACGCGCTCCTTACATCATCACTTTATTGACGAGGGAGAGAGAGTCATTGACAGAGAGAGAGAGAGAGAGAGAGAGAGAGAGAGAGAGAAGAGGGAGAGAGAAGAGAGTGAGGAAGAGGGAGAGGGAGAAAAGGAGGAGGGAGTGAGAGTCCGCGTAGCCAGGCTCCTTGTCGTCAGTCCTCAACTGAGAAGCGAGTGTGACGGACCGCCTGCCGTCACCACCACCCCGCTGTTTCCTCTCCCTCTCCCGTTCTGCCGCGTCCCCACCGCCGGGCAACATGCGCTGTCCTACCCAGGGATTGACGATGTTATTGCTGGTTCTTCTGTGGATTTTCAACCATGTCAAGGGTGCGCGCGGAGCTTTGCCAACATCCCGTAAGTTGTTTTTTCTTAATTATCTGGCGCGTAATGGGTGAGTCTGCATTTGGGTGGGAAGTCGACCTGCTTCTGGAGAACACCAGAGGAAGAGACGCTGCTTTCACCGGCGGGGATGCAGGTAACCCCGCTGTGTGTCCAGCTGCTGTTCAAATGCACACTGCACGTGGATCTCTGATCCATTCATTTTAGCAGCCCAGATTTTAATACTGCTCTGGCAATGTTTTGATCCTCCATTAATTTATTTTGGTGTTTTCGTGCAGTTTCAGTCAGCAGATTGCCTTTCACAATGATGACTATTTCTCGTTTAATCTCTTTCGGGATTTCTTTCTTTCAGACAGAATGCTGCATTTGTCCAAAAAGAAATCCAAACATGTTGAATATACACACTTGTGAAAGTTAGGAAACAATGGAAAACGTGGACTCTCTTCACTGACCCAAAGGCATGAAGATTTATATTTTAAAGTCTAGTTTCTGTGAAAAAAGACATGGACTGTTCATGAAGTTTCTATGCAAACCAAATCGAGTGCTTTAACATATTTCGAGACATTTTCGCGATGTTGTCAACAAATGGCCCCTGGAAAACTTCGAGACAACTTAAAGGTTCATATAACTAACAGATGGATCTACTAATCCAGTTCTAACACTTTGAATTTGAGACAACGATTACATGAATCTTCTGCTTTATTATCTTGCAACAATCATTAACATTTATCTTTTTTTTTTTTTACAAAAAAGATTTGAAAGGATTTACTGTGTAGATATTTTTTCATTGCTATTTTAAAGTAGCTACTTCAGCGTCTTATTATTGGTCCTAACGATCTAAAAAAAAAAAAGAAAAGCCAGTTCGTGTTCGCTCCTGTCTTCCCGGGACATTCACACATGGTCCGGTCTCTTTCCGGTGGTGCTGACGGTGACTGAGTCGGTGTTGACTGATTTCCCCCCGGTGATCGCCGGGGCTTCTCCGGTGCCGGGGACGTGCCTCATTAATCACCCAATCCGACAGACAACAACGCGGATTCCACCGCCAGCCCTTTGGCCGTGCGCGTACGAACACAGAAACATCTGCCTGCGCGCTTCAGCGGGTGTTAGCGAAGGGAAAAGAGACGCGGAGAGAGGAGTTTCACAGGAGCAACAGCTCTGTGAAAAAAAAAAAAGCGCACTTCATGAATTCATTGTTAACAGTTCATTTATGAAACTTCATTGATCCGTTTAGGAAATCCGCAGTCCTCCGTGTCAATTGACAGGTGTGACTCAGTCTAGCCTTCCATTCTTCTTCTTCTTCTTCTGCATCTTCAGCTGCAGACTGGAGCAAAGATTTGAATCTAGATACTTTCTATGACAATTATCTTAGCTAAATGTTCACTATTTAAAATTTCTAGTTACTTCCAAAATGATATGTGCATACATGTGTCATACATGAATAGTGTGTCACAAAAGAAAGAAAGTACTCAAAATAAGTCTTAAGTAAAAATCCAGCATAATTTGTGACAGTTGCTTCATCTCTATAGATTCATAGCATTGATGATGCCTCTCAAAGTGAAAGACAACAATAGAACATTACAGAAATGTTAGAGACTGGACCTGAATTTGCAGTATGACAGAAAAAAAAGAGTTTGTGTATGTGAATGAATGTGTGAGGCAGAGAGGAGATCCATGTGAAAGTCACACAAAACAGCATTTTGAACTGGATCAGTGGTTTCACCCCTAAATTTAAATCTGATTGCTTACTTTCACCTTCCTCAGGCTGGATGTGAAACTGATGGGGGATATTAAATATCATAGTAACCAACGATCTGAGACGCAGACTACAGAAGATTAACATATAGATCATACACTTAAAGTCAATGGGCTGGTTGACCTACCGACTGTGTCGAGCCCCCCTGCAAGCCAACTGCAAATGTTTTTGTGAGGTCTGTGAATGAATGGAGCAGAGACATGTGCATGCTATGATCCATATGTCTGCTGACACATGTTCATTTATGTAGTCATGCACGTCTGCCTCTATATGTAAGCTTGCAAAAGTCTTATGTTCATTTTCAGCATCTCTTTGCATCTTATAATAGACAGCATAATTAAATCAACAATGAAACGCTCAGCGAAACAAACCCATAACGGTGCAAGGTACACAACCACAGCCACTTTGCTCACACTGCTGAGATAAAGTGGATTAGCTGTATCCTTAATTTAGCCATGCACTCTAATGACATGTCAACGTATGGTGTGCAAATTAGTTTCTGTGTCTGAAATTAACTTTCTCACCATCTACAGCACGTTGAGATCTGATAATCACTGAAAAATTCACTTTTCCATTCAGCAGAAATCAAAAATTTCCGCTGATGAAGATGGCTCACATATAAATGTTTTGTCATTAATGTGCACTAATATGTGACATCCCGTGCATTAAGGGTACTCTTAATAACAAATCAAATGGAATAGTAACTTTTACTTCTTTCTTTGAAACAGCAAATCTCTCTTTTAACCAGCCTTAAGCACTCCTACTTTCCACCATTGCTATTCATCATTCCAAATGTAAAGGGCATGCCTTACATTTTTAACATTCTCAACACCAGTCTGTGAGAAATAAAGGATGTGCCTTTAAGTCAGTGTGTTAGTGACACCGTGGGTGGCTAAATGGGATGCCCCTAGAGCCTGTCTGATATAGAATCCGATTAGCCTTTTCTTATCTCATTAAACATGCCTGGCCGTTTGACATAGACATCAGTCTGGTTGGACCTCCAGGGCCACTCATGGAATGACAAGGCTTCCTATTCTTCATTGTGATTTATTGCATATCATATGAGACCAAATGAAAGCATTTAGTGGTATTTTGTTGCATACACTGGCATTTTAAGTTGAGTTTCAAAGAAGCTAATTTTTAAGACACGACTGGATGTGACTCATGCAGAGAAAATGAAAAAATAATCTGGTGTGACTTCACAGTTTTACCTCTTAAAAACTTGCAAAAGTGATGCTGTTCATTTCTGCTTTCTCCAAATAAGTCACTGTAATTAGTATCATCAGTCACTGTGAGAAATATCAATGAGATTTTTTTCTTCTCTTTTTTGAAATCGACATACGATGCCTGCTCTGGGTGGTGAAGTATGTGAAGGTATGCATGACTGCTTCCAGTAAGAAGTAATAATTCTATTAGGGCTGGAGGAAAAAGGCTTTTTTGGTCCAGATTAGATCACGTCAACACTTGATGTTTAGCTTTGTTTGGCCTGTTTTTACTTAGATGTGTGAACAAACCTGTGTTTGTTTGTCTACGGCAGATTTATCAGGCACCCATTCATAGCCTGGAAACCAGGGTTGAGTTGGTAATCTCACCACCATTCCCCTCCTCTGCATTTTGTTCTTCCAGCTAAATTACTCCTGTTCTATAATGATTACTCCCTCTACTCTATCTCTATACATCTCCCTCAAACCCATTTGCTCATTTGTCTTATACTGCAGATCGTCCAGACTCTTCTCAACTGCATTTTCTCCTCCAATTAATGACCTCCTCCCCTTTCCTTTTTCTGTCTCCCACATACTCCTTCCCCCAGAGTCTGATTTTATACTCTTTATTTTATCATTTGATTCTATTTACCCCTTGTTGCCTGCTGCTCTTCTTTTCCCCTAACTGTCTCTAATTCTTACCATCCCCAATTGGCTCACCTCATTGCTTCTATTGTCTGGCCATAATTACTTCTGTCCCTTGTGCATTTTTTTTTATTCACCCAGTTTTTCTTCACACAGTCAGTCCCTTTCCCTTTCCACTCATGGTTATAAACTTGACCCTTTTTTTTAAGCTCGTAATTGGATGTGCTTGCTTGTGCATGCTCACACAAACCCTCAAAGCAGCACAACCATCATCTATGTGCGTGTTCTCACACCATCAATTGGACAGGTAGCGTGGCACGTATTCCATACAGCTCTTAAATTTTGCTTTCCCATCAGGATATGAATATTTTAGCTCACTGAAAAATGAGTGCATGGCAGTACTTTTGAGAGAAATATGCTTGACCTAAGCCCTTTAAATTCCAGAAAGCACTTTATTTTGATAGCACAAGGAATAAGAATTTGTTCCCAGAAACCCATAATTAATGGATATGAATTTAACTTGAAAACAATTTTGGAAAAAATTGTACAGAAAATGTACAGAAAGATAAGAGATAAGATAATAGAACTGAAAAGCTCCTCTCTCTCTTTCTCTCTCTCTCTCTCTCTCTCTCTCTCTCTCTCTCTCTCTCTCTCTCTCTCTATATATATATATATATATATATATACACACACCACACACACACACACACACACACACACACACACACACACACACACACACACACACACACACACACACACACATATACATACTGTACTGTATATATGTATATATATATATATATGTATATATATATATATATATGACTATACATACAAATACAGTATACCTATGCTTATATAGGTTTCTGCTTCTTTACAGAATTGATTTTCTTCTGAACTATTAAAAAAAGGAAAAAGAAAGAAAAAGTCAAATCAGTATGCCTGTTTTTCTACTCCCTCTCGACTATACTGGTTTCCTTGAAGGACTGGAGTTTTTCTCTTGGAAATGAGTGGTTATGCAAGGCTATCTATGTTTCATCATGGGAGCAGGGCTGAATAATATAAATGCACACCGACAGGTCATCCTGCATAAATCGTGTAACAATATCAGGGAAGTAACACACACACACACACGCAACGCACGCACACACACACACACACACACACACACACACACATACACACACACACACACACACACACACACACCACACACACACACACACACACACACACACACACACACACACACACACATACACACACACACACACACAGATACACACACACACACACACACACACACACACACACACACACCTTAGAATGATAATAATAATAATAATAATAATAATAATAATAATAAAATTTTAATAGTTAATTTGGTACAAGGTACTCATGCTGCATGTCTATGTACGTTTTTCTACATGTACTGTACTCTTTGTGAGCTGAAAGTTTTCTTGTGGAGTGTGTTCTCATTACAACATGTCAGAATCTGTCTACCTCATTAGACAAGGGTTTCTAGATGGAGAGTGGACTGGAATGAAAGAATGAGGAAGCAAGAAAGACTTTTAGAGAAGGATGCAGCATTTATCAAGGAGGGAGAAAGATCAAGAGAGACAGCTCGAGGAAAGATGGTCGGGAGAAAAAGACACCTTGTCATTCAATATTATCATTGCTATTATAATTTGTGTCTCCATCTGAGTGCAGTTTGTTTATTAGTCACAGAGTGGACCTGTGTCACCTAATTCTGTCCTTCTGTTCGGGAAGATCTGGCATTTCTGCTGCCCTGATAATTGTGTTTGCGGTTAATGTGAATGTCCAGTTACAATGTGTTCATGGTACATCATCACAGTCTTTAAAAATAAGCGTCTACATGTCATATTGATCTCATACATTATCATGGGATGAAGGATGAAACAAAAGCAGCTGATAAAATCTAAATACCAAAATTAAGTGAATTCATTTACTTGAACAGTAAATACATGTTACACATAAAACAGTTAGGCCTCAAAATCATATAGTTATATATTTTACTCTTTCTGTAAAGAAGTCTGCAATTTCAAATATGTAAATTGATATTCTGCTAGTCTGAGTTTGTCACTCTTAACTGTCTAGAGAATTAAAAGTATAGCCTTGTAGCGCAGGCTACGAGGCTATACTTGTAGCATAATGGACAAAGGCAAAAGTGATATGTTTTTACAGTTTACTTTAGAAACCCACAGATGCCATTTGAGTTCAGGATAGTTATTGTAATGAATGTGTTTCCTTTTTCTTTTCTATTTTAATTGTTAAACATTTAAACGTCGGAAATTAGATTGGATTGTAGATTGAAAATGAAGCAAGACTCTGCAGCTGTATTATGTCAGTTTCTCACTCCAAATTTAATGCTTCCAAATTAGTCAGAATGGCCCATATTTAAATTCTTAGTGAGGAGATACAAAATTGAAATCAATGCTTGTTATACCTCTAGAAAGACTGATTACGGAAACCCAATACATTCCTGTGAACAAAATTTAATATTAGCAGTGCAATCAGCACTAACACTTTCTTTTTGTGTGTCCATTACCAGTAGAGGAATTAATACTAGTAAGGACAGTTCCTCATAAGTATTGCATCCACAAATAAAGTACTGTTAATCATGCCAATACAGTTGGTCAAGTGGTAGCCAGAGACTCAATCTCAGGGGCTGCTTTGGTCCGCAAGTATTTCTTGTTTGGTGTCCATGAGTGACTGGTGTCCACAGTCAAAATTGTTGCATCGATAGTTAGCATGTGTTTGCTCATGCAAGGCATGACTGATAATCCAAGTTAATTTTAGACACTATTTTATGCTGTACAATAATAGCAACAATTCATTATTATTTTTCTCAGTTTCTATTGCTGATTTTGTACGGTGATATTGTGATATGTTTTAATTTCATTGATCTTATTGCCGTACCACATATTGCTGTTTGAAGCACAATATGGTCTAAGTCATTGATTGAGGGTTTTGTTTTTTTTGTGACTGGGTATGCAATGTCTGACCTGATTTGCTTTGAGTTTAAGGGCCCCTGCCATTTGGCAGCATTAATCTTCTCAATGGAACACCAGCTGCTCATGATGTTCTGATTCCAGAAGGAGGCCCCAGCTGAGGTGTAGCAACTTATTTGCTTAAGACCTTGAAAAACTCTTATTCTGGTCATGTTGGGTTTACTTACAAAGACTATTTCTATGGCTTTCTGCCCTGCACAGTGTAACTCCCAGGATAACAGAGGTACAGTATTTAAACAAACACCCTCACCACTGTAAGGTGAAACATTTTTAGAAAATGAGCGAGTTGTGGAGGTTGCTATGTCTCCTGGATGTCTCACTTTGGTGGCATTTATGGGTATGTCCAATGGGATTGGGATAATATGCCTTACCTAGGATTAGAACCCCTCAGAATGTTCTAGGTGGAGTTGGAAAGTGTGAAAAGATATGTCTTGAATGCTCTGCTTTGGATGGATAGAAATGTGGTTATTGATATACTATTATAAGGGAAATATTAATAATGTTATGTTTGTACGGCTTTATTACACTGTAATGACATTAAAGACATAGCATTGCAGGTTGGTACGTTACAGCATTTTCCCTTTTCCTGAGAATAACTGCTTGATTTTTGTTTTTTTATTAGTGCAGTATTAGATATAAAAGTATTGATTTTGCCATTTCAAGGAGGGAGACATTGGTTTTGTAGGAGTCCATTGAAATGGGTGTAGCAGACATCACCTAGATGAACTGAAATGAACTTGTAATATATGTAATGAGGAGACATTACATTGTGATTATAGTAATTTAATGAGACATCAGGCAAAACCCTTTTAACCAATTAGTTATTGATCACAAAAAAAACAGTGCACACATTACTTAGTAGCTAGATGATAGCTTGCAAATGAGTAGCTTCAAAAACCTATAAGCTCTATTCATATAGAGCTGCATTTAGCATGTCAGCAAAGAATTAAACTGTTGCTTATGCTGGTCGCTCTGTGAGTCTAACCTATATTCTGCACCATTAACCCTTTGATCATGTAGCACACATATGATGGGTAATTAAGATGACTCTGGGGATTACACATTAAAAAAACATCCTCCAACATCTGTTCAGCTGTATCATGTTTGCACGCATCTTCACACACACATGTACACAGAGGGTTGTACTCTTCTGGTACTATAGATATCAGGCCCTTCTATTCATAAGGGACAAAGACAAAATGTGTATTTTTTTAAAAAAGGGATTCGTGCACACATGCATGTGTGTATGGCACGAGTCACTGTCTATCATAATGGATGCTGGAAATGTAGCCACCAGCTGATGTGGAAAGAGTGCAGTAGAAAAGGGCACTGTGTTGCAGCTAAGACAAATGTTGTTATTACTCACAGCTTTGCATGCAATTTATTTTTTTCTAAGATGCTTGAATACCACATTTACAGCCCAAGATTAAGTGAATTAATCTTTTGGCCACTTCTATTGGAGAAACTCTCCTCTTTATTTTCCTCTTGCAAAGAGAAGATTTAGGCAGAATGGGACTATCTGTAGCCAGTTACAGTAGCGACTGGAAAACACAATTAGTGTATTTCTGTGTGTGCCTTTCTATTTTGGTAGAGTTAAGTATTTTTTGTATGAATGTGTGTTTGTAAGCACTGACAATTACAATGACTGGGTAAATAAAAACTACAATCGGAAGTAATAGTGCTTTATTTCAAACAATTTTAAACCAGTAACAATGCTAAATAATCAAATTAAGAATCCACAACACTGCAGATCCCTTTTCATTTTCATAGCAGATATGTCTTGCTGGAATTTTGACTTTTGGGCCCTTTTAGACGTGCAAACAACACACCCAAAGATTTGCATGCTTCTTGTGTCTTTGTTGGGGGAATGGGTGGACATCCTCTATCAGGTTTGAAAAAATTGCTCTCCCCTTGGTGTGTTGTTTGTTTGTTGTTTTATATTTGGTATCTACTGATATTCAATTCCAATATTTAAATTTGCTTAAACTTAACTTAAATGCATTACCTGAAATAACAGCTGCAACCCTCTAAATTCAGTCAACTTACCTTTCATAAGCTTGCGGATTCAAACACATGAGGACACTCATTCAGATCTATTGACCTCAGGGTGTGCGTGAGAGTGTGTGAGCTGGTCTGTGTGGATACGGACGACTGTGTGATTAAAAGATACATTTTTCTGTGGACATGATGAAGAGAAAGTGAGTTGAAGTCAGATGTGGCTGTGGTCTATTACCTCTGGTTCAAGGTGCCGTTACATTGTAAACTAAGATTAGTCAGACAGGGGTCACTGCTTCCTTTTTCCACTTCTCTTTCACCTTCCTTCGATATTTTCCTTTTGCCATAGTAGTCTTTGTGTGTTGCTCTTCAAATTTATTCTTCTTTCTATAATTTTTTTCCCATTCTGTCGGTTTTCACATTGCTTCACCAAATGTATCTTTGACCATCTGACTTCTATCCATCCGTCCGTCCGTCCATCCATCCATCCATCCATCCATCCATCCATCCATCCATCCATCCATCCATCCATCCGTCCATCCATCCATCCATCCATCCATCTGTCCATCCATCCACGAGACAATCACAATCATCTATTTTACAGCCATTTACCCAAGGGATAGGTCTGCTGGAACCTATCTCTGTTGACTACGGACAAATGGTGGGGTATAGCCAAGATGAGGCATTATCTCATCGCGGGGCAACATGAAAGGTAAACAATGATGCATGCTTCTTTTCACATCTACGGACAATTTTGGTGTGATTCACCTAAGCTACATGCTGTTTTAGGAGATTTGGAGGTGGGAGGAAGCCAAACCCAGAGAGAACCCAGGCAGACACGGGGAGAATAAACTTCACACAGACAGGGATCAAACCCGGACACAACAGGACTACCCACTTTGCCACCACACTGCCCCATCTGATGTCCCTTAACCTTTTTTTTCTTGTCCTTTTCTCACTGTCCATGAGTCACATTATCAGGTGTAGAAAACATAGACAAAAAAATTAAATTTACCTGTCAAAACCAGCAAACTAAACTATTCTTAACCACAGAGCATCTGAGACAAAGTATAGATGCGTGCAATATAGATCAATGGAATTTGAAAAATGATAGGTGTGAGGAAAAAAGGATCAGTTTTTGTTTTTTTTCTCAGTCTTGAGTTGTGCTTGGAATTCCTGCAGAAATGTTTTGATCTTTATTGCAATATATACAATATGCATGGTTTTTTTCTTGAAGAATAAGGGAAATATTTCTGAAAGGAACAAAATTACCAAAGTATCACACATCAGTGAGTTTAGCATCTCTTAATGACATGGTTATGCAATGGGATAATTAAACCAGTTATGATGGAAATCTGCTTAGAGGAACCAGAAATATGCCAGGTCAAAGTCAAGCCCCGTGGTGATACGCAGCTTCAGACACTCTGCTGTCCTCAATTTCTCTCCCTGGTGCCTTTCCCTTTTATCAGACAACTACTTTTATTTAGAAACTGCAATCAAATAAATTGGATTGTTGCATTGCTCGTATTTAATTAATCAGTGAATTTCATTACTGCCACCTCTGCACCTACCAGTCCAAATGAAATGCATGGCACCTCTGCATAGTCTCTTTAAAGATAACACCCATGGCCAGTGAACGATATTGATAATTTCACAAAAGGAATAAAATGATGTTTCTGTATCAGGGTACAGTATATGTTTCTGTACTTCATGTCACCGTCCTTCCTCCAACACAGTCTGTTCACTGCATTTTCTCTTCAACAATAATTCTAGTAATCCTACCCTTTTATGGAACAAGGCCAAACAATTGCAAATTTTTTTTGCTCAATTTAGCGCAATTGGACTTGCCAGAAGAGATCATGCAAGACAACACGAGAATATACGATAAGGAGAAAGCAGCTCAGCTGTAGTTTGAGTCAGGCCAACCATCAGTTGATTAAATTGTAGTAGAATGTAATCCTCATTAAAAATTTGATTAATGAGAACATGACATTGGAGTTCACTGTATGGTTTTGCGAATCATTGGGAATTATCCGAAATGTTACGACTTAATAAACACTCATTCTGTTTGCTGGCAGTTGTACCAGTTGTCTAGAGATAAATGATGGTAGCCAAAATAGAGGGGATTACAGCATTGCTGATCTCAGATCAGTTTCAATTTGTTAATCTGTGTCCAGGATGAACGGACACACACACACATATAAACACACACACTGACACATAAATAGGCGGACCTGCAGACAGGAAACATTAAATCTGATTTATAGATTTATCTACTCAGCCAGCACCCTGCCCTGCTCTTGTATTTCAACAGCTCAGGTGATGGACAGAATATGTGAGCATTCTTATTCCCGTTCCCACATCGCAGTATGAATGGATCATTGAATGGATCATTGAACCTTTTGTGCACATGTGTGCATGTGCACAAAAGCATGTATGTTCATGTGTGCGAGTTACTCCAAGCACTGTTTTGGGCGATGCACAATTACAGCTGACATGTAGTCACATACACACATGCACGGCACAGTCTACAGCTTTTTTGCTTTTTACTAAGGATGCAGAAAATTGTGCAATCGATTGACCGTGAGAGCTGAAGGGAGGCGAATGATCTTTGGCATCCTTTGAAGGGCATGGTGCAAAGTGCCGTCCAAATACCTCAGTATGGGATCTGCTTCTTCATCTGAGTGTAAATCCAGTGTAGTCCGTGCACCTAGTCCTTTTAGTCCCTGATGGGCAGTGGCACAGAAAGCTTTGCTGGCAGAGGGCTGAGGCTACAGAGGACAACAATATTTTTTTATTTTTGTTTCTTTTATTTGTTTATTTATACAGCATTTTCCTGTTTATGATCTTCATCCCATCAGTTGTTCTGCAGGAGTCAATTTATCGACTTGGGGTTTGTGCTTGGAATGTCAATGTCTTTTCTGTTCTTGTATTTGGTAATATTCAAATAGATTAGATTGTGGATTAATGGCTGGATCCTTGAAAAAAAATGTAATTTTCATCATTTTTTATTTTGTCTGTGGGTTTGATGTTCACATTGATGTTCACATTGATGAACCGACAACCTATTCAGGGTGAATGCCACTGCCCACCCAAATACAATTCAGCCCATCTGTGATACTTCATTGAAAAATTGCTACAGAACAAATGAATGAACAAATGAATGAACTGATGAACGAACAAAAAAACCCCAAATGAATAAATGAGTGAGTGAATGAATGAATGAACGATTGAATGAATGGCACACTCTTACGTAGTGCATGTACAAAGTAAACAAAAAAGGTTTGAATCCAGTGCCTCATTTGAAAAGCATCTGTATCTGCTCAACCATTTCCAGGAAGTTGGACCTGAACTTTTAACTATGAGGGCACACACACACACACACACACACACACACACACACACACACACACACACACACACACACACACACACACACACACACACACACACACACACACACACACACACACACACACACACACACACACACACACACACACACACACATACACATATCACACACTCTCACAAACACAAAGGATACAGAAAAACAAGAAATTGGGGTCCTACTTTCATCTTCAAAATGAAGGGGAGCCTTGGTTGAGTGAAACAGAGGCCGCTGGAAGTGTTGTGTTTAGTCAGCAGAGTGTGTCAGCCAGCTAATGGACAGACAGGCCACAGACTCTCCCTGAATGGGATCCAAAACCATTAGCAGCTCACTAACTTTAAAGGGTGGCAATGGGTGAGTCTGTGAAAACCGCCCTGCTGTACAGTGTGTGTATGTGTGTATGTGTCTTATTTATCTCCAATCAGGTGTGTTTGTGCATGTGAGGTTTAGTAAGTTAATCCCCTCTCTCCTCCACGGTTGATGCAGATCTAAATTCCTCGAAATAGAAAGAAACTGAACTGAAAACTTCAATTAGATTTTATTGATAAGACTACTGTCCTGGTAAACACAGGATGTTGTATTTTTATATGAAATAGTTTTTATTACACCAACACAACAATGCTTGAAAATTAACATTAATGCATTTTTGAATGCATCTTTTTGGTAAACAAAGTAATGTCCAGTGCTTTCCGTGGCTTGTCAAATTCTTGAGCCTGGCGAGACTCAGCTATTGACTAATGTGCTGTAGGTACATTAGACACAGTATTTGTGTGTTGGGATCTAACTAATGGTCTCCAAAAGAGCTGATTGTAAGTTTCAGTAAAAATCAAGACAGCTTTATACTGTGGGACTCAAATAGTACTCTATCGACCCCTAAACAGAATAGCAGGAAAGCTTTTTTTGTCAAATGTGTCAAACTCAACTGAGTGCTATGTCCAACGTAGTCCGTGTTTCTGTGTTGACTGCTATGTTGCAGCATCAATATAGCCAGTGGTACTTGTTAACATGTTGCTCCTGTACTTGGTGCTTTATGGTAAACGAAGTGGAGGGGCTTTACACACGGGAACGCGGGCGCGGGAGATAAACCTGTTATGTGGATGCCATAATGGCTGATCTGTGGTGCTCACTTGAGGAGCGAATAAAGTTAAAGTTAAGGAAAATAAACATTGTGTTTATTAAGTCAAACCCTTGTGACCAATTGCAGCTAATTGAAAATCACTGGTTCTTCTTACCCCTTTCTGCAATATGCAGATGACAGACGCTTGGCATTGTAGACCACGGAATGGTCTACTCACACAATATAATGTGGAGATATGAAGGCATAAAAATATAAAAGAATGGTAATTAGAATAGTTTATTGTGTTTATGGCATCTTCTCTTTTCTATCAATAACCTTAGTACTGTTCTATAACAGGGTCCATAACCTCAAAACATCCAGTAGATCTACTCTGTGGCCAGTCCTGAGCACTTGTCAGATATTTGTGTTTTATTGTTTCAGCTAGGTTTTTGACTTGGACCCAGAGGCAGACTCAGAGACTGAATTTTAGGTTTAAGTACAGTTTGATGTTAGGTAGGAGGAGGGAAACAGGCGATGGCTGGCAGATGAGATTCGTGTGGACATCCGACTCTGGCTGTGGCTTGTGCTGTCTGCAGGTCAAGATTTGTGAGATGTGGGTGGTGATGGCTGGAGAGGAGGGTTGGCGCAGAAGTCCTAGGCATAGGAAAATAACTAGTTTGTACGGAGGAAAACATGAGGAAAAACTAGACAACAAAAGATACTGGATGGCTGAGGGGAGCCTTCATATTGTGAGGTGCATAATGAGTGGAAGGAGAGCTAAGGTTCTTGTTCTGCTGCTGACGAGGTGATTGTGGATGGGTGAGGCACAGGGAAAGGAGAAAGGGAGGAAGAGACAAGGGTAGGAACAGAAAATACAGAGAAGCACTAATAATCCTTGAGTCAATGATGAGCAGTGGCATTTACACTGCATTTCCCAGCACCTGCGTCTCTAGATTGTTCATGCAAATGTGCAGCCACCGCACTTAGTTGGAGAAATACACGAAAACGCAAGTCAGGTCTGTCAGCACGTGAACCAGTTCACTGTAGAGGTATTGCTTTTGTTTAGAATCATATAGCACTGATTAATACCTTCCAGGTTACGTATTAACTATGTGTCTGTTTTTACATACAGTATACTGTTTTCACTATACTTAATATTTTGTGGCGCATAGAAATCAGTCAATTAAAATATTGATAATTATGCAGAAACCCATGATTTTTTTTGGGATACTGTGTGTATTTTGTGAAAATGCTAATGTGCAACATTTTTGACCTCGAAATTCACTTGAGAATCCAACAGTGAAGTTTCAATATGTAAGACCTAGCAGCTTTAGGTAAATTTGGAGCAGTCATTGTCCACACAGACAAATGCTACTAAATTAAACACTATGTTAATACCTCTGGATAGCTCTTTGATGATAACAGTCATCACTGAGCCATTGTATTACATTATAAGTTATGCTTTTATCCAAAGTAAAATAGTGTTTGGCCATTAAAATAAAAAAAAGTCCAGTGGTTTAGCTACTACTAGTTTTTTTTCATTAAAACGACAAAGCATTGTCCCCATTACAAACTGATCAGACTGCACATGCTTTGTTAAATAAAACAAGGAAACTTATGTGTGTTAAAATGTTTGTGACATTCCATTTAGATGAAATTCTTTCACTTTCATGTACCGGAAGTTGGAGCCTATCGCAGCTGACATAGGGCGTGAGGCGGGGGACACTCCGGGTAGATGAAATTTACCACAAATAAAAGTTCACTTTTACTGGAGCACTTAATACAAGCTTTTGGTGCTGGCATGAAGTTTACTTGGGTTATTTCATTACTTGAAATGTACACGCCTGAAATCTTAAGTGCATTCCAAAAAACAGCTTAGAGCCAAAGAAAACATAAACAAAAAAACATGACTCGGACCAACCCAGTTACACCATACACATCTGAACAGTCCTTTTGTTTTGACCTGGATGAATGACTACCCACAATTTGAAGGTCAAGCAGGAGGTCTACCTCTTGACAAAATAGTGCCACTCTTGATAGGCCAGAAAGAATGGCTTGCGAGATAAATCCAATAAAATCCAACTGCATGAACAGCATCAAATCTGCAAGCATTTCATCTCTGTCTTTATTCATTTTTTTAGTTTTTGATTTACATAATGTCCATAATAAAATATCTTACAAAATACCCTCAGGTATACTACCACTGTGTTGTTTTATTTCAAAGTATCATGGGCAGTCAACGCTGCCTGGTATTATTTCTTTATTAAAAAAGTAGTGCCGATGAGAGACACAGGAGAGAAGCATTAATCCTTAGCCAGTGGGTACATGCGGTTTCAGAGTTACTACACCTTCTAATTTTTTTTTTTTGTATTCCTCTAAGTTATGTTTTTTCCGTAGCAAAGTATGCCCAAGGCTTTCTACCCACCCCTGTGAGATCTGTGAATGAAATTTTATATGGCTGTTAACATTTATGCCCTACAAATGGCACAGGACAGCAAAACATCTTGCTTTACTGAAGGAGGGGGGATAATGCGCAGGGTTTATCGATGATTTATGAAATCCTACAGAGCTTTCACCGAGTAATGACAATTTCTTCGTTTTATTCAGAATGCTGTGTGTAAGGGGGCTGAGTGAGAGTCCATCTTGTTTATGACGGGATTTTGTGGTGTTAAAGATGTTCTTCCAAACTACCATTAATAGTAAATGAGTGGCTGTAGGTTGCATCTTTCCACTGACATATTTGTTAAATAATGCACTAAGTCAGATAATTATGAATAATATATCACTCCACCCAATTGCTCCCCTTACTTTCTTTAACCTTAGAATCACCGGCAACCTTTTCCCTCTAATTCTACATCTTTCATCATTTCTCAATTGTCATCTCTGGCTCCTGATTTAATTCACTGATTCTTAATGCTTGTTCTCCAGATAAATCATACAGTGTTCCCATAATATCCACCTGGGACAATGTGAAAGTCTTTTTAATACAAGATTTTGCTCACATCATTAATATGATCTCTGTAATCCATATTTTAATATGTTTGAGAATGTTGTTGTTGAATTTAAAACATCTGCATCCTTTAGAGTTACTTCACTTATACTTTAAAGATACTTTTTTAAGCTTTTCTTTTGTGAAAGCAACCCACTCGCTGTCTCAATGCAACACCTCTCTTCTAAATCCTCATCACATGCAGCTCTCTTACCTTTTTTTCTAATTTGATTGATTGATATATTCTGCTTTAGTTCCTTGAATATTTTTTTTTTTCATTTGCATCTCCTCCAGACATTTGCCAGGAGAGAAAATATAAATGTTCAGCTATTGTGGACAACTGGATAGTTTAACATATGAACAGCAAACTTCCAAGCACTTCAAGTAGAATTTTTCAGAACAAATGCAACATTGTATTTATAAATGAAAACTTGAAAGTTTGGGTCAGGATTGAAAATATGAAGAAAAAATGCAAAAAAAACCCAAAAAAACAAACAAAAAACAAAAAACAAAAACAAAACTATTACTTGGATGGAACACACACACACACACACACACACACACACACACACACACACACACACACACACACACACACACACACACACACACAAACATACACACAAACTTGCAGTGTTAACTATAACCTTACATAAATCAGGAAAGACAAGTGAATGACGTAAAAATAATTGTTTATGGCAGCAGATGATATGTGATAATTAGTCTGTCAGACACTCTTTTGTGCTCAGACTCTTCAGGGAGGCTGTGATTGAGGGCCATCTGCCCTGAGCAATAGCAAGATGAAAACTAAGCAGAGGCTAAGCAAGCTCCGACAGTGGTGGCGGTGGTGGCTGGTAACTCTGCTGAGACTGAAGAATCTCATCTAATCATGAAGCTAGAAAGTAATTTGGAGGGCACACCCGTAATAATCAGACTTAAAAAGGTAGCAGCAAGATAATCGACAGACAACAAAGTTGTTTCAATGTACTATGTGATACCTCAAGAGCAAGGAAATAAGACTGTGAAAGAATGCATAAGATGACTGAACTGATACAGATTGGACAGAATATTAAGAGAAAATGCAGAAGTGCATACATTGTAATGTTTATAATCCTTGAACCTTCCTCATGTTGTAAGAAGCGTGGAATAAAATTGAATGACTGACTTGTCTTTCACTCTCGGATAAAGCATCTGAAAGTATGACAGTACAACGTGTGCCGTATTTGTAATTTGAAAAGCTGTTTAGAAATTTTTTTTCCTACTTTTCTCCAGGCTTCCTAAAGAGTCAGTACCTTGTTTCTCTCTCTCTCTCTCTCTCTCTCTCTCTCTCTCTCTCTCTCTCTCTCTCTCTCTCTCTCTCTCTCTCTCTCTCTCTCTCTCTCTCTCTCTCTCTCTCTCTCTCTCTCTCTCTCTCTCTCTCTCTCTCTCTCTCTCTCTCTCTCTCTCTCTCTCTCTCTCTCTCTCTCTCTCTCTCTCTCTCTCTCTCTCTCTCTCTCTCTCTCTCTCTCTCTCTCTCTCTCTCTCTCTCTCTCTCTCTCTGTGTGTATGTGTGTGTGTGCCCATGTATGTGTTTATGTGTGCATGTGTGCAAGAGAGAGAGAGAGAGAGATAAACTTGTGGAGCTGTATGAATTTATCTGCCCACATCTTCCAGCATCAGCATCTTCCTTTTTATATTTGTGTGTTTGCCTGTGTCGCCCACAACATGCCATTGCATCTGTATTTGCATTTAGGCAGCCAGTGTTGTGTTTTGAGTTGTATTCTCATCTTATTGCTTGTTATAACAAATTGAAGGGGTGACGCTGTCAAGCGTGGACACAATTTTTAGTGGTGTAATCAAGAGTGGATCGATTTTATTCTAATAAAGCCAAAGGTTGCTGTGTCTCAAATTCACGCCTGAAGGGCTTCAAAATAATGAAGCAGAGAACATGAGCGCAAAGGTTTTGATTTTCTGCTTTCTGGGGGATCCAGGCTGATTCTCAAACTTCCAAAGGATCATTCTGTGTAACAAGCCTTTTTGGTGGATGCCTATTGAATAATTTTACATTACAAATAAGAAATACTAATTGCTTGTGTTTTACAGCTTATATTTGTTGACTTCTGATTTGAACTTGTAAGTGTATTTTAACACTGCGGTCTCTAATAGAACTTGTATATTGCTGTGACATAAGCTTTTTGTTTACATCTCATTTATGCCTTTTCTACTGGTTTCATGTATATGTTCATTTTATAGTACAGGATGCTTTAATGTGTTTGGATCGCTGTGTTATTTTGTTTCTTTTCCATTCTAACAAAACACTGAAATAAATTAGGGAACAATGAGAAGAAAAAAAAACAGAATTGAAAGTGCACAAATCCCTGAAGGAACTGCTAATGTAATTTCTTATATGCACCACATTTCTGTGTGCGAAATAGCTTGTAATTCACTAGAACTGACTGTTTTTTTGCTGTTGAATGTCACAATTAATTATTTTGAACTACACTCATGTTTCAACAAGAAACTGCATTGGTTTTCTCTTGTTGTTCTCTATTTGTGTAATGTTTGCCTCTGTGTGTGTGTGTGTGTGTGTGTGTGTGTGTGTGTGTGTGTGTGTGTGTGTGTGTGTGTGTGTGTGTGTGTGTGTGTGTGTGTGTTTGTGTGTGTGTGTGTGTGTGTGCGTGCGTGTGTGCGTGTCTATGGGTACCTGTCTCTCAGTGATGGTACCATGATGATGGTACCATCAGCTTTTACCTTTCAAGCATGTAAGTAAACACTAACACAAACACAGGCTTTTCAGCTTCTTCAGTCCCAAACACACTGACAAGCTGCAACGGTCAGATCGACACAAAAAACCTGGAATAATTACCCTGACCCCATTTTCTTTGACTATACTTAGTCCGTCCATGTCTCTTATCTTGAGCTAACCAAACCCTGCTGCCACAGCAGTATTCACACCTCACCACAAAACTGTAATGTAATGAAGCAAGACCATTTTGGTTGCAGTCTATATTACTTACTTATTCCACTTGAAGGTTGTGCTCCTGCAGTCTCCTCACTAAGTGTTTCAGTCTGTGTTCTTGCTGTAAGACTGAGTGCATTAATTGGATCAATCGCCTGTGGCAGGGAAAACGTATGATGCTTCAAACTAGCGCATCAGCAGCGTACAGTTCCAGAAACACACTAAACAATCTGGACCTGTCTGGATTGCAACATCCAGACAGGTCATCACTCCCTAATTTGAAAACCCACTTTGAATGCATGAAGGAGAGAAACACTCATCAAGAAAACATCATGATGGTGCACATAGATGATCATTAAGTGCTTATCTTGGTTTATCATCATCATCCTCACCGTCGTTGTTGTCGTCATCATCATCATCAGTAAGGCACAGTTAAATGTAGCCCTCAGTAGGACAATAAGTAAAGTTGCCCTACATGGGTTGAGTCTCCTGCATCAGTGAACCATGCTAACACCACCTGGGGGACCGAGTGCAACACAGATGCTAAGTAGAGTAATTATAGTATGCACCGAAAAAACTCAAGAAAACAAACTGACCCAGAACCACGTTGCCAAGGGCTTCATGGTGCTCAAACACATTAATACAACATATACAGAGGCATTAATGTAGTGTTGTGTGTCCACTCATGATGAACAGATCAGGCCTGAGTTCATCTAAATGTCCACATAAACACAACTAATCAACATGCCTTTTGTTAACAAATAATTTTCTCTGATGTAAACACCCAATCCCATGTGGTGTACCTCTAATGGTTCCCATAGGCTAAAGCTTATTTTTCTCTAATGTTAAACACACATATCTGACTTTATATTCAAGGACTCTAAGAGCCAAGAATTAGTTAATAACAAATTATCTCTACTGCATTATAATATAACACAACAAATGCTCGAAATCTGATTTTTTTTAAAAATTTTCTTTTTTTATATATATTATATCGCTTGCTTTGCAGTTTAATTTTTCTCTCTACTGACAGTTGGGCTTAATGATATCAAAGCTGAAAAATAAGGTGAGAACATTTTAGATGTACTTAAAAAATGTAATTTTTCTCATTTTGAAATGGAACATCTATACGGCTCTTTGTAGCAGATATTTTTTCCTTCATCTTCCCTTTTACAAAATCCATTTCTGATGCAGTCCTTGATTCTTTGATTTCTAATAGCTCGTCATGTCTGTGTGCATAACTAATCAAATTTCCACCTTTCTCCAGTCACTGTTGCAAATGTTGTAAGCTCAAAATCTCCTCACGACTTCAAAGGGTGTCTGTGTCTGTGAACTCAAAAAGGCCTGTCTAAACCCAGGCTTTATCACTTTCTCTTCATGTCTGTTTACCTCTCTTTACTCAGTCCTGTAGCACTCCTGTCTTTCAACACACACTTTTCCATCTGTCAGTTTGGGTTTTAAGTGTGACCGCCTCTTATGTCAACCTCCAATCGGTCATTGTGATTGTGTGTAGCCTTTGTCTATATATTGTATCACGTCATCCATTTACCAAATCCTCAGCTTGCTTTTCCATCAGAGCTTGTTTTTTTTGTTAGTTTAAACCTATTTGAACCGTTGCCCTGACACTTGGACTGTCAGACCAACGTTGATGTGAAGGACGATATTTGCGGATGTGTGCTTGAAAGTGTGAATGTGATTGCATTGCTAAGATGATTGGGTGGGAGCAGAGCTGGGCTAAGCATTGATTGAAGCTTGGAATACCATTAAGGCGAACCTTTCTTTTCTCTGTCTCTGTCTCCTTCACTTTCCTTTGCATTCTGTCACTCATTGGCCGTCTCATCACTTAGACCCTGTATTTGTGTTTTTTTCTTGATTTGTCTGACCCACTTCCTCTTGACTATCGCATCTTAATTCATTTTTTTTTTCAATTTTCTCTTTTCTATCTTCATAAATATAGATAAACAGAAATAAGACAGGGAACTGTTGTCTATAAATTCACATAAAAGGATGTACTGATAGAAACCTCCACTATCATGGTCATTACTACAAAGAAGTCATTAGCAGCAAGGCTGAGGCTCTCTTTATTCTGACAATTTGAAGAGTATATGTGTGAGTCTGCTTGGTAAACTCTGTCTATGACCTCATATTTGATTGCATATTTCTGTATTAATGTGCACACAGGCCTATGAGGAGGAGAAATAATTTTGTTGTTCTAGTGACAGTTTGAAAACATGCTCGTGGGAATTGCCGTAAACTTGGTCTTTTTAGCCACTCTTTTTCCTGCCTGTGAACTCTGTCATTTTTCAGCAGATATTATTATTATTTCTATTTGTTCAAAACTTGTCTGTACTTTGCCATGACTATTGAGATCCATATATGGTCATACTGAGTTAAGTGGATTTCATGTTTACAGAGACAAATCCCAATGTAAGTTATCTCAAGGTATTTTCCAAAAAGAGCAAGGCCAGAAAATGGGTTTTAACCATAATATTTTCAAATAAATGCTGACTTAAGGTGGGCGGCGCTCTGATTTGACTGTTTGAGAGAGGGGGCGGGGGTGCAGACTTGGACAGCGATAGGAACAATAACGAATATGTTAATGGAAGAACTATAATAGTTGTAAAAACAAAACCATTTAAATAATACAATGGTAATAATGATCATATTCATAAGAATCACCATCATTGCTGTTGTAAATGTCATCATCATCATCATCGTCATTAGCAGCTGCATCATCCTCATAATCATAATTGGGGGTCAATGAGGAT